>NC_042621.1:279998873-280130343 GCF_901001135.1 Rhinatrema bivittatum | reverse complement strand
GGATTTTAAAAGGGTACGCGCCGATACCATTACCATCTTACCGTTCATTCACCAGTTTTTTCCAGTTAACAGCTAGGGCCTCCACGCACCCCTGCTTTGAGAGTCTGTACTCCTCGCAGTTACCCCAGACCCTTTCAATTCCTCCGAAATGGCTCGATTTTTTTTTTTTAACTTACATTCCATCCATAGCAGAAGCAAAGTTACGCAGCAGGGGACCTCGGCGGGCGCGGGTGCATAACTATGTATGCGGTGCATCTCTTGGCTAGGCCTTGACACACCCACGCCCAGCCCACACCTATTCCCCACCCCTTTTAAAAAAAAAAGTTTTGAGTGTGTGCGCAGCGAGAGATAAGCGTGCACCTAGGCGACTTTTAAAATCTGCTCGGCAGCCGCAAGCCCGACTTTTTCATGCATCCCTTAATTAATCCACATGCCGGACTTTTTAAAATTCACCTCTAAGGTTTTAGCCAACATGCTCTCTCCAGGGATCAGCTAACGGCTTGCACCGGAGGTTACGAATGAAGGAAACGGGGCTGTTAGAGCAGGAGATGTTGTGGACAGTGTGGCGCAGTAGATAGGGAAGAGACAGAGAAGAGGGAAAAAGAGGAAGAGTGAGAGAGGAGGAGGAGAAGACCAGACAGGAGAGACACCAACACACACTTGAGCACTTCAAAACAGAATTCTACATATATTTAAACAATAAAATGTATTTTCGTACCAAAGTTCTCCAATGACAGATGTTTTTCAAACACTGTTGTGCACTGTACAGTGCATAAGGCACACTGCTGAAACTCTTGCAAGTATTGGCCAGTCTGAGAAGTTCCAATTGAATGCCATGATTGTGCTAAAATATTGCACTGCATGTGTTCTATGACCAGCATGGTCTCAAACGGCATGAACAGTCTACCAGAATGTGTTGCAGCAAAGACAAGGCTGCACTCGTTCAGTGGTTAAGTTTTCTGCAGAAGGAATTGAGGTAGAACTAGGAGGGATTCTTATGAGGCAGCCTCTTCCCACCAGAATCTGGATGGCCTTTCTCCAGCCTCTGGTCTGTGGTCTTTGAGATAACTGCTCCTTCTTGACACGGATGAAGTGGATAACACCTGACAAGTGGAAGGTAGCATCCTGGGATCGGGTACAAGACGTGTGTTGTCAATTGTCTGAAGTTGCTTTGCTGACCTATGGTGATGGCCGTTGAGGTCATTGTCTTGTTTAGTCTGTTCGTGGTTGATTGCAAGTGTTCTGAACCTTCAGTATGGACAGTAGTGAGCAAGTTGTTGTTACTGCCCCTGTACCACAGTGATAGAGATAGGTGAGATCTCGGTGTCCTTCTGAGTCAGGTGTGACAGATCACCCTCCCTGGCATCAGTGGAATGGATCTAGCCAAGGCTGCTTCTGTTGGCAGAAATCAGAGGAGCATGCTCTTAGTCT
This sequence comes from Rhinatrema bivittatum, assembly GCF_901001135.1. NCBI lineage: Eukaryota > Metazoa > Chordata > Amphibia > Gymnophiona > Rhinatrematidae > Rhinatrema > Rhinatrema bivittatum. The sequence goes on along the minus strand of NC_042621.1, from coordinate 280,128,912 downwards.
GGCTCTTCTTCTCCTGGAAGTCTCTTTTTTCTTTCACCTCCTTTCCTGGGAGCCAGAGATTCTCCCGCTTCTGACTTCAGCCCTTGACATGCAGCCCCGTATGCCAGGCTAATATTGATACAGGTTTTCGGCAAGGGGGCTGAGGCAAGAGGGAAAAAGAACGATGCATTCCCAGTTTAGCGAGTACACACTGTTTATGTCATAATCTCATGCTATATAGCAGCACACAAACACGATTAGCACATAAAAGCTACACATTTATGAATCAGTGTGTGCACTAATAATGTTCATGCACTATTAGGGGTATTTTTTAGTGTGTGCACTAAAACAGTGTCTCGCACATTAAGGGGCAATTTTGAACCCTGTGGGTAATTTGCACATTTTCAATCTTGAACCCCCATGGACTTGCAAGCTAATTTTCAAAGGGAAATGCCCCATGGAGTTTCCCTTTGAAAATTCAGGGCCAGTGATGTTCCCGAGTACAAAAGTACATGTGAGACTACATTCAGGGATTTTAAAATGAAATCCTCATGTGCACTTTTCCTTCCCACCCTAACTGCATCCCCAGAGCTGGTCTGAGAGGAAGAGCGATGCAGATGTTTTTAAAAATGGACACAGTACTAGGGGGTTAAAAAAAGAAAGAGAAATAAAACCAAGAAAAGTGGAGCGTGCTGAGCCCAATCAATGATATTTTTAGGGCTCAGACTGCTCTCTTTTGCATCGAGTAATTCAGATATTAAAATTCTGTACAGTATACATGCATGTCCAGATTTTCTCTCTACCTTTTTCGCTGTAATTTAAATCAATCAAATGCAGTTTGCTAACATTACATAGCCTCGTTAGCAAATGCCCTTGTTGGAGGGTCAGAGACAAATCCAGAAAAATGGCATGCATTAGAAGTGCACAAAATAGAAGCCGTCTTAAAATATGCAGTCGCACCCAATTCAAAGGCCAGAAAGCAAAATCTAACTTTTTTTTTTCTAATCAAGGGGAAAGCGAAGCAGAAGTGAATAATGCTGAAACCCATGATTTTTTTTTTTTCCTCTCCTATGAATGATGTGGTAATATAGCACCAACATTGTATTATTGACTAAAAGCTGTTCAGTGTTTATTATAAGGAGAAATGATAGCCCCTGAATTTGCCATATTTGTCTGCCCCACAAATCAGATGTTAATAACAATGCAGCAGCTCCCGAGCACTCATGCGTGCATTCTGAGCATCCGTCAATATAATGGCACTGGAGCTCTGACGCGGAGAATGAGTTGGGTCCTACGCGTCTGAGCTCCTTTTTATGTTCGTGCTCCAGATCTTACTGTGTTCTGAAAATGAGGAAAACCATTGAGGAGGGGAGGGCGAGAGCGGGAGGGGAAATCAAACCGTCTCGGGCTCCCCAGGGCGTCGCGAAAGGAAAAAAATTGCCCCCGTTACTTATTTTCTGGACGTCGTTAGAAAAAGGAAGTTTTAAAAAGAGGGGATACATATTCTGCATGTCACCGCAACGCAAGTCCCAGCCTCTCGCAGCAGGGATGGTTAAACAGTGCTTCAACAGTACAAATTTACCTGCAGGATCTAAACCAGTAAGCCAAACACTATCGCAAGTGATTAAAGGTGCTGTCAGCATGCACAAGCTAGTTTACACGTTAACTCTGTTAACCCACATAAACTAGCTCACAGTAGTATTAATGCAAAATCATTGCTAATGAGGTACTGAGATGCAAAAGAATGCAAAATACCTCGTTACCTGTTAGTGCACTGAAAAAGTACAGGCAATAAAATGCTTTGAAGTCGCAGGAACACTCCATTTTGGGATTTGTAATTAAGTTTTTGTGATACTCTCCGCATGTACATGTGTACAGACCCCCCCCCCCCCCCATCCCCGTGGATCATACTTACCCCTTCTGAAGGGGTATCCAATGTAGAAAGGGGCAGAAGGGATCAGCACTCACTTCTGCCCCCTCGGCTCCAGTTTGAAAATGGTGCCATATTGGATCAGACCAAAGGTCCATCAAGCCCAGTATCCTGATTCCAACAGTGGCCGATCCAAGTCACAAGCTCTGGCAGGATCCCAAAGAGTAGACAGATTCCAAGCTGCTTATCCCAGGGATTCGCAGAGGATTTCTGAAATTCCACCTTAATAATGATTTATAGACGTTTCCTCCAGGAACTTGTCCAAACCTTTTTTTAAACCCAGTTACACTAACAGCTTTTACCACATTCTCCAGCAACAAATACCAGACTTTAATTCTGCATTGAGTAAAAAAATATTTTTTCAGTGAGTCCACCAGTTTGTCCAGTTAATAGCAAGGTCTTTCAGACCCCTCTGGTTCTTCATCTTGCACCAGTTGACCCAGACCCCTCACCCTGTCCTATAAGCCCTAAAATACACAAATGTGGGCATTTTTGTGCAAGCAATGCTTTTAAAATCGGCCTGTTAGATGGTAACTTTCAAACTGGCAAACGGGCGCACATTGGCACACGTATGTCAGCCCGTGCCCAGGGAATCAGCCATTTAATAACTTGCGTGTACATATTTGTGCATGTTATAAAATAGCTTGGTCACTCGCACATGTGCGCCAAATTTTAAGTGGCCACGAGCGCGCAAATCCCACTTCTACCACATAGGTTGGGTTGTTTCAAAAGGGGTGCGCACTGACCCCATTACCAGTTTACCAGTTCATCCACCAGTTCACCCAGGTAACAGCTAGGTCCTCTAGACCAGTGATTCTCAACCAGTGTGTCGCCAAGCACCAGCAGTGTGTCACGTCTCCCGGTGTTCCACTTGCCCCCGTTGTACTTTCCTTCTCCCTTTTTCCAGCCCCCGCGGGGCCAATTGGAAGCCTCCTATCTTCCTACCCCCACTGCCCGATGGGAAGCCTCCTTCATTCTGCCTGCCCCCGCGCAGGCCAATCGAGGAAGAAGGGAGGAAGCCTATGATTGGCCGGCGAGGCAGGCGTCACATAGCCTGGAGGAGGGGGGGGAGGAATGGCAGTGTTGAACTCTGATGAAGCAAAGCCACCACAGGAGCTCATCCCCGTAGCAGTGAAGAGAAATACCCGACCCCAACCAAGCAAGGCTGCCATGGGAGCTCATCCCCGTAGCAGTGAAGAGAAAACCCAACCCCGACCGAGGCCACCACGGGAGCCCATCCCTGTGGTGGTGAAGAGGAAACCCGACCGAGGCCACCACGGGAGCCCATCCTTGTGGCGGTGAATGAATATGAATGGACCGCAAGGAAGGCCGCCAGAGTAAAGCCACGGCGTAACTGGAGCCCATTCTGCAGTTGAAGAAGAAGAGGTTTTTGGTGAGAGGAGTTTGTGTGTGTGGGTGTGAATGAGTGCCTGAGTGAGAGCTTGTGGGTGTGAATGGGTGCCTGGGTGAGAGAGTGTGTGTTTGGGTGTGAATGAATGGCTGGATGAGAACTTGTGTCTGTGGATGTGAATAGGTGCCTAAGTGACAGCTTGTGTTTGTGGGTATAAAATGGGTGCTTAAGTGAGAGCTTGTGTCTGTGGGTGTGAAGGATGCATGGGTGAGAGCTTGTGTGTGTGGGTGGTGAATGCATGCCTGGGTGAGAGCTGTATGAATGGGAGCTTGGGTGAGAGCTTGTGGGTGTTAATGGAAGCCTGGGTGAGAGCTTGTAGGTGTGAATCTGTGGCCTGGGTGAGAGCTGGTGTGAACGGGTGCGAAGCATTTGTATATGATTGAGAGTTTGTATAAAGAGAGCTTGTGTGTGATTGACAGAGAGACTGGTCAGGAAGATGACTAGTGTGTGTATGTGAGAGAGAGACTGGTCAGGAGATGACTGGTGTGAGAGACCGAGAATAATGGACATGGGGTCTAATTGGGTGTGTGTGTGTGTGTGTGTGTGAGTGACTGGTTGTGGGCACTAAGCAAGAGGACTGTGAGGACAGAGCTTCAGCAGCCCTTGCTGCTTCTGGTGAGTGCTATTGGCCTGGAAGGAAAGGAGTAGGAGAGTTGCTGGAGAGGGTAAGTAAAGGTGGCATTTTAAATGTATTTTTCTTGATTGACTTCCATTTTAATTATTGGGTTTTTATGCGGTCAGCTGTTTTGAAATATGTTATTGATATTTGGACATGTTTTAATAATTTTTATGAGTTTTAATTGTTGGATATTATTCTGTTCAGCAGCTATTTTGTAACATTTTTAGTATAGCTTACAATTATTCTGTGTGGGGCTCTATAGCAGCTTGGCTTATTCTGTTTTCCCAATAGGAAATGTATTAGTGTTTAGGCCTGGTTTAATAGTTGTATTTCTTAGATACGGTTGTTACTGTTTGAGTATGTTCCATAATGCAGGTGTAACTTTGTGCGGATTAGTTTTTGTGCATTATTGCAAATCCTGAGTATCTATTAGGTACTCTATTTCTCTTTCCATTTCTCCAGGTTCGCATTGGAGTGCCTTTTTTTGTTTTCCATTCCAGTTTCTGTCTCCATATTTATAATTTGTGGTCTTTCTGGTGAAAGTTGGCTTTGTGTGTGACCGAGGTGAGGTATTTTATAGCACGTAGGCATTCGTATCAATCTTATTTGTTGTGTTTTCTCAATAGGACATGCATTAGTGGTAAATTACTGTCTTTTAATAAGGAATGCTATTGTGCCTGGTAGTAAAGGGAGTTTGTTTTGCTTTTACTGAGATGTCATCAGAACCAGAATATCTTTTTTGTATGGCGAGTTGTACAGGGTAATGCCCTAGATCTGCTCTGCACTCATTGCCTGGGGTTGAGGGGATTCCTGTGGATGCAGAGTGCATGTTTACATTTAGCCCCATGATGGTCACATGCTCAGTGTGTCACGCATGTGAGAACCATCTGTCAGGTGTGTCCCGGCCGAAAAAAGGTTGAGAACCACTGCTCTAGACCCTCCCTGGTTTAATAACCTGTATTCCCCTCAGTTACCCCAGATCCTTTAAATCTATCTGAAATGGCTTGATCTTTTTCTTTTCTAACTTACAAGCCATCCATAGCAGAAATAAAGTTTTGGAGCAGTTTGATCTCGGCGCGTGCCGGGGCGCATAATTGTTATACACACATCTCTTGGCCAGGCCCCGACACACCCATACTCTGCCCAGACCATGCCTGTACCCTGCCCTTTTTTGACAAGTTTTGAGATGTGCGTGCCGCGGCATTTACTCGCGTGTCTGGGCGCTTTTTTAAAATACCCCAACTCCTCCTAGTTATGCCCCCCTCCCAGCTAACTTAATAGCTGGCTAAAATAAAGCCAGTTTAGTGTCCAAATATTCATTTAGCTGGATAACTTCTGAGGTACCCAACTATTGCTATTTTTTCAGATGTTTTCAAAAGTCACTCAGGTAACTCAGATGGTGTAATGATTGAAGTGGGATGAGCCCTTTGTGCTGCAGTGTAGTTGATACAGCCTTGTAAGAGAACCTACCAGGCCTGTGGTGGGACAGTATGGAGCTTCACCTATAACAGCCGCCTCCCCTGCAAGTTAAGCCTTTGGGTTCCAGTGTCTGCAGGACTTAGGCAGATCCCTAGGGGTAGTGGAGACAGCAAGATTCCAAGGCCATACTAGGGTCAGGACAGGCAGAAAACTAGAGATAGAGACAGGCCAAGGATTGGGGCAGGCAGCGGGCAAACATGATCAGGTCCAAAGCAAGAGGTCAATTCCAGGAGATCAGGCCAGAATGGACGAAGACACACGAAGGTACTGGACAAGGCAAGGAGAAGGGGATAACACTGGATATGACAGGCTGGACAAGATAAGGCTGGAGAAGGCAAGGCTAGACGAGACAAGGCTGGATGAGGCAAGGAACAGTCAAACTGGGAATGCAGGAACAATCAAGAATCAGGACATAGGAGCAACACACATGGTTGATAACGGAGATCCTGCAGAGACTGGGAGTGCGGGCCATCTTTAAATATATAAGAAGCCCACTGACATAATCACTGGGTGCCATGGAGCCTTTCCCACCATTGACCATTTAAATACTGCTGAGTGGCACATGAGCATTGCATATGGACCCAGGAGGAGCAGTAAGGCAGCGGCATCAGCGAGCTGCATTGGCGGTATGTGGGTGTTACTCATGTGAGGAATCCCTGCAACATCCCTGCTTGCTCCCTGCTGAGGTCAGGGTAGGTGGCATGCAAGCTGCAAGGCAGTGTAGTCAATGCTAGGGTAAGTAAGATGGCTTGCGGGATAGCCCCGGGAAGCCTCATTGCAGTACCCCTACTCCAAAGCCCCTTCTCCTATTTCTGGGCTTGGGATTCCTAGGGAATCTCCTATGGAAGCCACGTATTAGCTGGGGGTTTGAAGTGTGGAGACTGTCTCCCAGGAATTTTCTTCAAGTCCATAGTTTTTCCAGGAGATTAGATATTGCAGCTGATTCTGGATCCTTCGGGAATCTAAGATCTCCTGGACTTCAAATTGAGTGTTTTCTTCTGCAGAGACTTCACTGGGCTGGAGAGTTGGTCTGCCTGGCCATGAGAGGATTGCGGGTTTCAGCAGGGATACATGAAAGACATCATGGATCCGTACAGATGATGATCCGTACAGATGAGGATCCGTACAGATGAGGAACCCTGCTTGACTACCTTCTGAAAAAAACTCAAGACTTGGCTTTTCGTCCAAGCCTTCCCTGAAACCTAACAGTGCATCATTTTTCGTCGTATAGCTCAATAGACTAAATATCCGACCCAGTCACTGTATATTATTCGTGTTCATTCTCCAGTTTTTTCTGTCCTTTGTTTCCTGGCTACTACAGCCCCCAAGTTTATTCTCCTTGTTATTTGTATCTGCGCTTCGGCCTTCTTGTTATATGGTTTTGTTAAGTTAACCCCTAAGTTTGATGTAAACCGGCCTGATATGAAGCTTGTCCATGAAGTTCGGTATAGAAAATGTTAAATAAATAAATAAAAATAAATGATAACTTTAGTTTGTAGGCAACTGGCCCTAGCTACCTCATGATAGGGAATGGATCCACAAATCCGACTGCAAACTTCAATGAGGGCATTCTTAAGCATTGGCTCTTCATGTTGAGCCACACCAAATCCCCTGTTTAGAATTGGGGTGCTGGGCAACATTTTTTGTCTACCTGCCTCTTGAAATCTTCGCTGCTTGTTCCAGGAGGTGGTGCATCTTCTGCCAGAGATCCTGGAGTTCCTGGCCCATTAAGTAGGCTGCAGGGCAAGTGACAGAAACTGTAACAGGTTTAGGTATGAGAGGATGATGTCTGAACACTACATAGAAGGGCGATGACCCAGTGTAGCTACACATATTATTATTGTGGCAGAACTCAGCCCATGTGAATAGAGATGTCCAGTTATCCTGCCACTGGTTCACATAAGCTCTTAGGAAAACCTTGAGATTCTGATTTGTCTGCTCCATATTCCCATTTCTCTGGGGGTGGTAAGCCAAAGTAAAGTCCAATGTAATCCCAAACTTCTTGCACAAGCTTTTTCAGACGTAGGCTATAAACTGTACTCCCTGATGCAAGAGAATTTGGAGCAGAAGGTCGTGCAGACAGAAGATATGCTAGGCAAAGAGATTGATTAGTTCAGGCACTGAAGGAAGACCAGGGAGAGGTATGAAATATGCCATCTTTGAAAAGCAATTCACCACTATCCATATAGTGATGTTGTGACTTGAGAGGGATAGATCAGCACCAAAGTCAGTGGTCAAGTAGGTCCAGGGTTCCTTGGGGGCTGACAGCAGCTGTAACATCCCCCAAGCTCAAGCTCAAGAACTCTTATTTATGGCACATGTGAAGCAGGACTCTACATATCGCTTCACATAGGTCTTCATCTGAGGCCACCAATAGTGATGGAAAATTATCTCCAGGGTAAACGTCATGCCTGGATGACCTGACAGATGAGAGTTGTGGGCCCAGTGAAGAATTTTTTGACATAACCATTGAGGAACGATGGTCTCCCCAGGTGGCACTGTTACTGCGGCAGTTACCACGATTCTTGCTCGATCGATAATATGCTGTGCTGGCTCTAGGAAGATCTCAGAGTCAAAGGAACATGAGAGGATGTCTGCCCATTGATTCTTTCCTCTGGTCAATATTAAGGATGTGCAGCAGGGACGGATTCGTCCCATTCGGTATTCGTGGGGAGCCAAATCCGTTGCATCCATTCTCAGGGGATCCCGATCCGTTCATTAGTTTCGTATGTATTCGTTTCCCAAAAAAACCCCTATCCCAACTCTTTAAATTGAATTAACTACAACCCTCCACCCTCCTGACCCCCCAAGACTTATCAAACGTCCTTGGTGGTCCAGCGGGGTCCTGGAGCGATCTCCTGCACTCGGGCTGGTCGGCTGCCGGTATTCAAAATGGCGCCAATAGCCTTTGCCCTCACTATGTCACAGGGACTACCGGTGCCATTGGTAGGCCCCTGTCACATGGTAGGAGCATGGACGGCCGGCACCATCGATCGCTCCAGGACCCCCGCTGGACCACCAGGGACTTTTGGCAAAACTTGGGGGGGGTCAGGAGTCCGGTGCCATTGGTCAGCCCCTGTGACATAGTGAGGGCAAAGGCTATCGGCGCCATTTTGAATACCAGCAGCCGACAGCCCGAGTGCAGGAGATTGCTCCAGGATGCCCACTGGACCACCAGGGACTTTTGGTAAGTTTTGGGGGGCTCAGGAGTGTGGGGGGTTTATTCGTTAGATACGTTGTATTCGTGGGGGTTCGCCATACGTTTCGTGACCCCACAAATACTGCGAATAGGGACATATATGTTGCGGATTGCCAATACGTCGACAACAAATGCACACTCCTAGTTGATATTACAGTTTAAAATTAAACCAACTGAACAATAGTGATCAGTGGGTTTGTGTTGGTTTAGTTGCTGTGTCTGCGCCAAGTGTTCCAGAATTTTGTGGTCCATGTAGATGGTCGCAGGGTGTCTGGCCATTCTTCCAAAGCTAGCTTAAATGCCAGCAACTCATGATTTCCAATAGTGCAATTTCTCTTTGCGAGTGTAAATTTCCTAGAGAAATAAGAGCAGGTCACAAATGTTATATGATTGTTGTGCTGTAAGAGGACAACCCCTACCTCCAAAATGAATGGCTTGGAAGGGTCTGCGTAATGCAGGCACAGATCACAGTGAATTCCTCCTTGAGGCACTGAAATGCCTGAATGGCACTATTAGTCTAATTCTTGATATTTGACCCCTTCTTTGTAAGACCAGTGAAACGGTGCAGCCACCGTAGAATAACCGTGCATGAATTGCTGGTAACACTTTACAAATCCAAGGAAGCACTATAGGGCTTTGATGCCCACAGACTGAGGCCATTCAAGGATGGCTTTCAGTTTCTCTGGATCCATGCATAGGCCTTGCCATGAAATTGTGTAGCAGAGGAATGGGAATTCCTCCTGTTCTAAAGTATATTTTTCTAATTTTCCATATAGGTGATGCTTACAGATACTCGGGAGAACTTGCTTCTCATGATCTTGGTGTTCTTGCAAGGATTTTGAAAGCACTAAGATATCATCCAGATATACCACCACATGGCAGTAGAGCAGGGTGCAAAAAATCTCATTAACCATAAACTGAAAGACTATGGGGGCATTGCATAATCCGAAGGGCAACACCAAGTATTCATCTCTGTTATTAAAAGCAGTCTTGAGGTTATGTGATGTGGTGAGAGCATGGAGACATACTTCTCGGTTGCTCTGGGACCCCACTCCCTACTTAACATCATTGTGACCAGTAAAATCTACAAATTTCCAACTCACTCACCAGTTTCATAAATCGGAAGAAGTGGTGTGTTGAACCTGTCTCTCTTCTCGCCAGTTCACTGAGGCCGATGGCTGCCAAAATGGTTTTCAGGGAGAAAGCAAAACTGACAGTGCCCAAGATGGCAGATGCAGGTAGCGACCCTTCCTCGCCACAAGCGGTAACAAGTGATACGAGTGATATTGCAGCCGCGATGGACATTAAATTGGAAAAGATTCACTCTAGATTTGATGAATTGCAGGCAATTCTTGCAGATAATACTAAGCATATTGTGGAGCTAGAGTCCCAGGTGTCAGGCCTGGATGAACGCATGCAGGAGCTGGAGCGTGAGATGGCATCGGTCAGGGCAACTGCAGCAAAAGCAGAAGCAAAGTTAGAGGACCTAGAAAATTGCTCTCATCGGAGTAATCTAAGATTTATAGGTTTGCCTGAGGAGATCAATGATAGGGAGTTAAGACAGACTTTGGAAATATGGCTGGTAAAGGTCTTCTTGATTCTCTGGCGGCATTTTAAATTGAGAGAGCGCATCGCCTGGGGACACGTAAAAATGGTCAAGACAGGCCACATCCGGTAATCGCTAAAATTCTCAACTTCAAAGATAAAGAAGAAATTACAAGGCAGTACCAACTTACATGGTCTTTGGCGTATGAAAGACATTGGATCCTGATTTTTGCTGACTACTCTGTGGCTGTCTCAACCAAGAGGAAATCTTTTGCCACTATATGTTCCACCTTATTCAGACATCAGGTACATTTCGTTCTCCGATTTCCTGCTAAACTAAGAGTCAATTATAAGAATACAATTCATTTCTTTGACTTGGCAGCTGAGGCACAGGCTTTCTTCCTCTTCTGGCTGGAAGAAATGGAAGATCAGTGAGGCGGGAACTCAGAGCAGATTGCAAATGGGAGTGGCCATGAATAAATGACAATGATTTTGATATATAGGTTTTTGCCAATAACTCAGTGGTTCGGAAATCTTCAGCAGATGGGTTATGATCCGGAGCAAAAAAAAAAAAATAAGTGAAACTTTTATGTGTGATTGGATGCCTGCCAGATGGAACATGATTCTCGGAACCTGGGGGTAACTTTGTGGGGAGTTGTGAGGAGAGGGCCCTAACACATGAAATATATGTGCCCTCCATTGCTCATGGTTGAGCAACTGTTTACTGTTTTCTATATTGTTTGGTTGGTTGAAGGGGAAGGTTGAGGGAGGGACTAGTGGGGAGGAGGAAGGAGTGAGGGGAGAATGTGGGGTGGGGTGGGGTTGGGGGATCAGGGTACTGAATAGATATATCATACTATGGGAATATGGCCACATGGAAGGGTCTGTTATTATTTGAGAAGTAATCTGACACTGGTTGGGACCTAGGCTGGGGTCTCAACTGGAAAGTAGGATTGAATGGATATTTTGATAATTCTACCACATGGGATGTAAGTAATGGCGCATGTAGTTAGATGTCTCACATGGAACATGGGCATTAATGGGTCAGTGATCAAACGTTATAAGGTATTATAGGCATTGCAGAGATGGGGGGGGGGCCCATATTGCTTTACTGCTGGAAACCCATTTACATGCAGCTGAGCACAGAAAGCTGTGTAAGCGATGGGTTACTAAGGTATTCTCATCCCAATCTGATACCAAAAAAGCAGGGCAATCTTAATTGGCAAGGCTGTTCCATTTCAGGAGACCGGGGTACTTACAGATGAGGCAGGATTCTACTTAATAGTGGAAGGTACATTATTTGGGAAACTGATCACTTTATGTAACACTTATACCCCTAATGTCGATGAACATGCATTTTTTGTACGTCTGGGTTAAATTGATGTGACAATGGGAGCGGGGGGAGGGGGTTAGGGTTAGCAGATTTGAAATTATACAAAGTGGCCTGTAATTTATGACATGTGGCAGATTGCTTATTGGGAACACATTTTTACACCCCTATTGGTATGGAAAGGGAGATTTTCTTTCAAGGCAATTTGGGATATCTTTTGCATTTTTCATTAATGGCAATCCCAAAATACTTTAGAGAGAGTTTATTAGTCACTCCCTTGATTTTATCTTGGCAATTCATTTGCTCTTTCTTGCAGGTAAAAAGTAATGTCTCTCAATTTTTGCCCCTAACTGAGAATGAAGCATTTCCCCGGTTACCAGCCCGTCAATTATTATTAAGTGGGCTACCCAAGGGCTCAGAATGATTGCTCAATTTTTGGATGAAGAGGGCGGCATGAAATCCTTTTCCGATATGTTCACTGAATTTGTCCTAGACAATAAACATCATTTTGCTTATATACAAACTAGGAGTTATATACATTCATTAAAAGTGATGGATTGGGGTGCCGAAAGCAGGCAATGTTATCAGACATACTTGATGCTGAAGACCCCACATGACACTCCATATCATACTTCTATAGACATCTCATGGCCTTGAAACCCAATCTTGATTTTGGGCTTGTAATAGCAGCTTGGCAGTCAGAGTTTACTTTGGAGACCACAGATTCTCACTAAGCCCTTTGTTTTAAGAAGATAAAATCCATAGCCTGTAATAGGTACAAAAGCAGTTATCAGCAGATGTGTTGGTTTTTGACAATATGCGTGGGGTGGCTAAGGAAAAGAAGTTTGTGAGACTTTGGATTCATAAGGTTTTATTATTGGCAAAGAAAACCATTTTGTAGAATTGGGTGGGTAAAAATTCTCCGACGTTAACATAATGGAGAAATCAGATCCATATTATGCATGTAAATAAGAAGTATGTAGATAAAGTTGATTTAACTAGCAACGTAGATTTTTTTCTGCTATATTTGGGCTTGTTATTTACAATCCTTGCTGCATTGGGCCAGAAGTTTGCTTTTGAATGATTATAATCAATAATTATTGATTAACCTCTCTGTGACATGCTGGTTTCCCAATTTGGTAACAGACCAGCAGGATAAAGTGGAAGGAGGGGGAATCGGGGGGGGGGGGGGGGGGGGGGTAAAAATGTTTCTGTTGGGGATGGGAAATGATATATCTCATGTATACGTGCATTGGAAAGTACAACCCAGTGAACCTGATCCTGTTCAACCGATGTTCTTTCTTGGCTTTGTTTTTAAATCAATAAAAAAGAATTGAGATAAAAGCAGTCTTCCATTAATCTCCCTCATGGATCCTAATTAGTTTGTATGCCCCCTCACAGGTGGGGCATACAAACTGGTGAATATATGTTCCCCTCTGAGACGGTCAAGAGTTCCATGATCGGTGAGAAAGAGTATCAGTTCTTTTTGGTAATAGAATTGAGCCTACAGTAGTCAATGCAGGAGCCTAAGGACCAACATTTTTTCCCCACAAAAAAGAAGCCAGGCCCGGAAGGTGATGAGGAAGGGCGAATGAACCCTCTGTCTATGTTTTCTTTAATATATTTGGACATAGCCTCTGTTTCGGGCATGGAGAGTGGCTAGACTCTACCCCTAGGTGATACTTTTCCTAGAATCAAGTCTATAGGCCAGTCGTAGGAGCGATGTGGTGGCAGAACCTCTGCCTGCTGTTTGCTAAAGACATCAGCATATTCAGAGTACTGTGGTGGCAAGCCTGGTAGCTCCAAGGTGACTGTCTGCGAGAGGTGCATGACAGCAAGTACCTTCTCCAGACATTGTTCTTGGCAGTGGGGGCTCCATCTGGTGAGCTGCAGAGTACTCCAGTTGATGTGGGGCTGATATAGCATGAACCAAAGTAGGCCCGAGATGACTGCATTGACCACTTTGGGCGGCACATAGATACTGATTTGTTCTCTGTGAAGGAGGCCGGTTTGCATAGTGAGTGAAACAGTAGCTCTGGTAACACGTCCAGATAGAGGTTCCCCCTAGACAGATCAGATTTTCAGTGCTGCATCCAAGGGAATGGTCGGAATCCCATAGTGAAGCACCAAGGACTCATGGATGAAGCTGCCTCCCGCGCCGGTATCTAGTAAGGCCTGAGTGTCCACATGGGTGTCCCCAAATGAGAGACATAGAATTTGTGTAGAGGTACTAGGTCAACCTAGGTAGGCCTCTCACACCAGACCTAGGTCCTGGAGTTTCCCAACTTGGCTGGGCAATGACTTGCGAAGTGTCCCGATATGGCACAATATAAGCACTGATTGAGATGCTACCACCTCTTTCTCCTCAGAGATAACTTGAGGCAATCAATTTGCATGGGCTAGTCTTGAACTGATCTCAACTCTGGAGGTGAACTGGAAGCTATTGGTAGTTGGAAACTAGGGGTGAGGTGAATAGGGCAACAAGCCAAGCCCCTCTCCCAAGCTCATTCATGGAACCAGAGATCCAGGCGTATGGCTAGGCTGATTAATCCCTCCAATGTGTTAGGCAGGTCCCGGACAGCCAGTTCATCCTTAATGTGCTCCGAGAGCCCTTGCCTAAAGATTATGATTATGCTATCGCTGCCCCACTGGAGTTCAGAGACCAAGATACAGAAATGCACCATGTATTCCCCCAGAGAATGGGAGCCTTGTCTGATATGCAGATGCTCGAATGTCATAGAAGCTGTGCGATCTTCTCATAAAAAAAAAAATCAGACAGAATTCATGCAGGAAGCCATTTAGATCCCCTAGAAGTGGGTGACGCTAGGCTGAGTGAGACGGCTCGTGGGACGGCCCTGCAAGCCACGAATCATAGCAGACATAAATTGTTTCTTATGAAAAAATAGGAGGTTATTAATTTGGAAGCTTCCATTATCTTCCGGTTTCCCTGTAAGTGTGAGATTACTTTTAAGGGGAAAAATATGTTTGTTTTTTTTAACTCAATCATTTAAATTCTTTACTTCAGGCCAGAGCTGATCCTACCAGTGATGTAAACCACAAGAAGAAGATATATCTGGAATCTTGAATATAAGAGGATTTTTTTCCTTCTTTACTAACTGCTATGGGTTTTGTTTGGGGGTTTTTTGTCTTTTTTTCTTATAAGTAGGCTGTCCCTTCTTTGAGATCTAAGAGTTATGGTAAAAAAAAAATTTTTCTTTAATTTCTGGTTTGTATTGTTTCCTTATTTTCTTTTTTTCTTTTAAGTGTTCTGTCCCATTGATATTTCCTGTAACAATTTAATTTGTTGTAAAAATTTAAAAATAATAAATAAAATAAACAAAACTAGGAGAAGTAACAAATTCCTGCTTGGAGAGAAAAGTCTGCAAACTCTAATGGGGGCGGGGGGCGGGCCTGCGAAAACCAGCAGCAATCGCACCTCCGTGGTGCAATCACTGCTGGCTTTCACACCCAATAGCACCACCGTGAAAGGTGGTGCTATTGGGCTTGCTACTGGCAGCGATAAGGTGTCCTACCTTTTCGCCGTCAGTGAAGTCGTCATAGAGTCTGCCCCGACGCTTCCCCGACTCCACCCCGATTTAGCTATCGCACGCGAAAAGGGATGCCTTTAGAAAATGACCCCCTTTATTCAGATCCCAATACAGGTAAAGAGTCAGTGGTGCGAGCATCTCTAAGGGTACCCTGCTAGGGGTTGGAATGGAAAACAAGATCCTAGTTTGCAGACTCTGTAACTTTAAAGTTATTGACCTTGTATCGTATTTTTTTATTTTCTGCATGTATTGCACTATCTGCAAAGTCATCCACCTTTACCAAGTGCCCCAGTCAACTTTTATTTGTAGATGAATATTCACTGTTTAACTTGTACTAGGTGGTATACAAGACATTCAGAGCTTAATGACATGCTTTCAAAGCCATACGAGTGAGTATTGATCCACAAATATAGGTTTCCAGCTCCATCGTGCTCAGTACATGACCGTGTCCAAGAAAATATCATTGTTGTGTTGGACCTTATACTATGGAAGATCTAAAAACATGAAAAAAAAAAGTTCCTCGGGGACAAATGTAAGCATTAATAAGTATCTCTTGCAAAAAAGCACTACAGATGCTTCAGGGTGTGTATAAAAATAAAAGTATTTTTTAATGATGTAGTATATGCATTTGGTTGATTTGCTTTTCCAAGTGTTTCTTCTACGTCAGGAACTGCCTCCATGCCTGCTTCATGCCTACACCTTCTTCAACATTACCTTCAGCCGTTTCTTTAGAATCTAGATTTTGAGAGACTAGTGACATTAATAAGAGCACCATCAGATTCTGATCTTCTTAATTACTAATGCTCTCAACATCCAAAATAAGGGCAGTATGAAGATTATCAAGACCTAACTTGGGTATAAAACCTGAAAAGGCTACACTATGCCCTAAGGAGTACATTTGCAGTAGGGTACCTATCTAGCAATCTATGTGCCAACTTTTTGCCCTCGCAATGAAATGTAAAATATCATATTGCCTCTGAATTGAGCCATGGTGTTACCGAACCTTGAGTTTTATGTTCAGTTCTCCTTCCCTTATCTCAAAAAAAGACATAAGAGAACTAGAAAAGGTGCAGAAGAGGGCAATAAAAAATAATAAAGGGGATGGAATGGCTCCCCTATGATGAGAGGCTACATCAGTCAAAAACTACTTTATTTCTATGCATGCCCTGTAGCATCTGTAGTGGATTTTTGCAAAAGTTATTTATTAATGCATGCATTAGTCCCTAGGGAATTATTTTTTCATATTTTTAGATCTTCCATAGTACAAGGTCTTACATCATAATTATATTTCCTTGGCCATGGTCATGTACTGAGAATAATGGAGTTCAAACCATTTTTATAGAGGGAGTGTGAAAACTTCTTTTTGACCCATTTAGAATGGAAACCTGCATCCTCCAGGGGCGTTGCAGCCCTCCCAGTTCCAACACCTATGCTACAGGGTTATGATTACTGTGCAGAACAAAAGGTTAATTTGATTTTCTTTTATTTCAAGATTACAGTCAGCAGTAAATTACTTCAACACTTTCTGTTTCACAGATAACATGGCAAGTTTTAAAGTAGGTTGTATTAGAGGTGTGCATGGAAAAAACTTTCATTTCATGTTGATTTCCATTTAGTTTTCAATTTATTTTGTTAGTTTTGTTTTGCTTTTTCATTTGTTTTGTTCATTTTGGGGTAGATTTTTTTAAAAAGCGCGATCGCGTACTTTTGTTTGCGCAGCAGGTGCAAACAAAAGTACGCTGGATTTTATAAGATACGCGCATAGCCGCGGGTATCCTCTAAAATCCTGGATCGGCGCGCGCAAGGCTGCCGATTTTGGGCAGCCTGCGCGCACCGAGCCGCGCAGCCTGCCTCCGTTCCCTCCGAGGCCGGCCTCGGAGGGAACTTCCTTTCGCCCTCCCCTCACCTTCCCCTTCCTTCCCCTACCTAACACACCCCCCCGGCCCTATCTAAAACCCCCCCCCCTTACCTTTGTCCCTAGATTTACGCCTGCGAGAAGCAGAAGTAAATCTACGCGTGCCAGCAGACTGCTGGCGCGCCGTCTTCCGACCCGGGGGCTGGTCCGGAGGCCTGAACCACGCCTCCGGGCCGGCACCACGCCCCCGGTCCCGCCCCCAAAATGCCACATCCCGCCCCCGAAACGCCGCGTCATCCGGTCCCGCCCCCGACACGCCCCCTTTGAAAAACCCCGGGACCTACGCGCGTCCCGGGGCTCTGCGCGTGCCGGCGGCCTATGCAAAATAGGCGTGCCGGCGCGCAAGGCCCTGCTCACGTAAATCCGGGCGGATTTACGCGAGCAGGGCTTTTAAAATCCGCCCGTAAGTTTTTAGTGCACAATATTTGTTTTGCAACATGTATGTTTCTGCAAATAGTGCATGCAAAAAATCATTTTTAACAGGAGCTAAAATACTTTAGCATACACTAAAAAGCAGAAATTAAAAAAACAAGATGCTATTAGTTGTTTTGTTTTTTTTGTAATTTGAGATGGGAAACGACACAAAACAACATAACAAATATCATTGATATTTTTCTGTCATTTTAAAACAAGTGCAAATCCCGAGTCTATATTTCCATGAAGCAAGACAAATCTCTTTATTTGTTTTTTTATTTATTTAATTATAGTGACTGATGTCTGTTTGATCCTTTCTACTTCCTTTATTGCAAATTCCAGCTATTTCATTTTGTTAAATAACATTACTTGAGTTGTTTTATGCTATTGTATTTTAATGATAACTTTTTATGTTTTAACTACCATGAATGTATGTGATGGAAACCACTTTGACCTACACACATTGAAGAATGCGGTATATAAATAATTGTAAATAAATAAATAAATGTATAACCCGCCCAATTACCAGACCACCGTTTTAGGTGGTTTATATCATCACATACACAATAAAATCCAATGAAACAATGAGAAGAGGATAGTTGAAAAGGACATGCATATGATTGAAATGAATGGGTAAAACATAATTAATGTGCCCATCTTTGTTGCATTTGTGGCCCTCTGAAAGAAATGAAGAGGTCCCATGAATAAAACAAATAATCTTTGGCCCATTCGTTTATTTCGTATTCATTTATATGGCCCATTAAAGATTATGGCTGTGTACTCAAGAAAAAAGAAACAATTGTTAACTATAGCAGCAAGCTCTTGCCCATGTGTCCTCACCGCCTTGTCAGAGCTGAGGCAGGACAAGTTGGCAAGGAGATTAGCCAGAGGACAAATCATGGTGCAGCATCTTTTTAATTTGCCTATAATGGCTATCTGGATCAATTGACACTGAACCACTCCCACTCTAAAGTTTGAGCAACACAGGAGGCTAAAGGCAATCTACTGCCTAAGGTAAGGGATGAGATGACATGCCCTTTCCCCCCTCTCCACGGCATGGCACAGGTAAAATCATAGAAAGGGCCAAGCGGAGGGAGATTCTCTTGGAGTCTGGCCCTTCAGTGATTTGAAATACTGCAGAATGAGGAAAACAGGGGTCAGAGTTCCCAGAGAAAGTGGCAGATATGGTGTTAGTGACAATGTTTCTAGGAAGTTGGCAACCCTGCCACACTCTCAGGAACCCTACGACCTGCCTCCCATTTAGAAACTGGAGAAGTGGGAGATGGGTAAATGGTGGGTCTGTATGTGGCAGACTCTCATAGATCAGGGCAAGGTTATTATCCTAGGTGAACTTTACAGCCTTGCACAATTAAAAACTGTGCATTTATAATAATATATTTTTACATGAAAAAGGACATTCGAGGTCTTCTGAGGTAAAAATATCACAATATGTATATTATTTTAACAGGCACTGCTATGGTTCCAAACAGAAAACCAACACTTGGAACCTATATGGTTAAGCATATTTAGGGACCTTTGTTTTCAGTTTTTATTTTATTTATTTTTGCCTGGGAATATCAATGTGATAAAAAAAATCAGTAGAAAAACCTACATACAGGAAAATTATAACATACAGGGAAAAAAATGTCCACTGATTTATTTTATCACATTCAAATCCCAGGACAAATAAAACAAAAACTGAATATGAAGGTCCCTAGGCATATTGTAAAGTGTGCTCAATGAGGGCTTGGCCCTCGGGCAGCCATGAGTAAATTAATTACAATATAGTAAACTTCCCCTACCAAAACAGCAGTAAATGCTAACACTCAAACAGTAACAACCCTACCTATAAAAAGGCAACACTGCAAATATTAAACCAGGCCCTAAAACACCAATATACCTCCTATTAGGAAACTGAAAGCCAGACTGCAATAGATGC
This sequence comes from Rhinatrema bivittatum, assembly GCF_901001135.1. Lineage (NCBI taxonomy): Eukaryota > Metazoa > Chordata > Amphibia > Gymnophiona > Rhinatrematidae > Rhinatrema > Rhinatrema bivittatum. The sequence continues at coordinate 280,109,604 of NC_042621.1, read as the reverse complement.
CTACATAGAACCTACATGCCAGCAGAATACTTCACCTCAGTCACACATGCAGAACACAGATGAATTCTCATCAAATACAGATTGAAGTGACCATAAAAGATAAAAGGAAATATGCATACAAAAGCTGAACTGGAAACCGCAAAAATTCAAACTTTGTGTGCAGTGCAACAAAGGAAAAACAAAGCCATCATAAAACAATAATAAAATAAAGGCATATAACACATCAATCATAATAATAAAATGATAATGATAGAATATTTTAGAAAAAGATGACAAACAGACCATCATTCAATAATTAAACTCAAGTTTTCAAAAACCAATAAAATATTTCAGAACAATAAATACATCAAATAACACCCAGCAATTAAAACTAATAAGAATAAAAAACTTCTTTACTCTCCATATCTGGGATCTTTTGATTTCCAATCTCCCTGATATTGTCAAGGATTGGGGGAAAGGGGCTACTGTAGGGAGATATCCCATGTTTAACCACTGAAAGCATTAGAGATGTGATTCGGCCGAACCTTTCGGTTTGGCCTTTGGTATCGGCCTGCCACAGGAAATTTTGTTTTCCCAAGATTTGGGCCGATTTTATTTCGGGTGCCCCCCTGAAACGAAACTCGAAACCTGTCCCAACCCTTCAAATGTAATTCATTACAATGCGGGGGGGGGGGGGGGGGGGGGTTTATAAAAAAAAAAAAAAGAAAAACCCAAATCCACCCCAACCCTTCAAATTTAATTAATTGCAACCCCCTACAGTGAGTGTGTGAGACCACTGAAGTGCAGAGAACATAAGCTGCTTTATACTAGTGCCAAATCCCAAGGTTTGTAAGCATTTTAAAAACTCTGTGAGAGCTTATAGTGGCATGTCCTTCTCTGTCAAGAACTAGGGAGGAACTACAGAACTTATTCGACTTACTCAACAGGGGTATTTCTATCATGAGACAAAGTGAGGTGACACCTTGGGGCAAAATTTTGGGAGCAGCAAAAAGTATCCCTCCCCACCAAACACTCCTGTGGTGGGCAACTCATTTTGCCAAAGTGTGAGACCCAGCAGGGCCACAGCAGAGTTCATGCCACCACACCCCCAAGTGTGAGGCCCAGTGGGGTCACAGCAGAGCCCATCTGCCTTAACCTGAAAAGCAAAGCTTTGGTGGATCCCATGCTGCTGCAGCCTGAAAAAAGAGGACATAGTGGAGCTCATCCCACCATGGCCCAAGAAAAGAGGGAGAGGCCCTGAGAGAATGTGTGTATGTAAGAGTGAATGAGAGCTTGTGAGTATGTGTGGGTATTGTGAGTCAACCTGCATGCATGTGAGAGAGAGGGTGTGTATGTGTGTGTGGGTGTGTTTTTTATGAAATAGCCTATATGCATGTGTGAAAGAGAGGGTGTATATGAGAAAGTCTGTATGCATATGAGAGAGAGAGAGAGGGTTTGAGAGCCTTGTGCATGTGTATGTGAGAGAACCTGTAAGCAACTGTAAGGTGTTTGTATGTGTATGTAAGAGAGAGAGAAGGTATGTGTTTGTGTGAGGGACAGAGAGCCTGGCATGTGTGAGAGCATGGATGTATATATGAGAGAGGAATGTGTAAGAAAGAGGATAAAGTTTGAATGGTATAAGTAAGTTTAGGGGTTCAGGGACCAGTCTGCTATAGGGCACTTGGTTCCTCTCCTTCTTATCTGTCATTTTCTCCTTAGGGGCAGACTTTCCTTTGTGACAAATGACATGTAGCTTTTCTGCTTCCTTCACAAGGAAATTTGAGAGTGCCACCCTGTGAAGATATAAGGGAGTTCACAGAGTAGGGGGAAGAGACTCAAAAAAAGAGGTTTCAGAGAGCGATCCTGTCTGCTTTGGTGGCACAGGGCTCCCCATAAAAGAAAGTCTGCTTTAAGCGGTAGCTAAAAGCTCTGGGACTTTCCTCAGGGCCACATCTTAGATTGTAGGTGGCCTGCTGTGCCAAAATGCTATTAGAATAAGTCCCAAAGGGTGAACTCAAATGTATCTCAGGACCCTTTTACCTCAGCAGGGATGCTGGCTATGTATTGCCTAGCTTCTTCACTGAAACTCCATGGGAGTAGGGCCACCCAGTCTGTTTTAGAATGGGCACCTACTACCTCAAGAAATTCATGCAGCCTTGGTAAGTGCTGCAAAATACCTGAACCAGAATTTCCTGAAAGGGAGTGATTAGTGTTCAAAAAAAGCTTAATTTGTTTGGTGAGGTTTGAAGCTCAGTGGTAAGCCAATCAGGGTGTTGGCTTGTGCTTCTGGCGCTACTTCTGAGAGGATGGGAGGGGCAGCTCCCTCTCCCCAACCCAGGCTGTAAGAGGGACAAGGCAGGTGTGTGTGTATGTCTCTCTTGTCTTTGTACTGGCCAGAGATTAGGCTGTATTTAGAAGCTAACACCTCTGCTTGCCCCATTCATCCGGGATGGACTGTTCTTGGTGGGAGGACTGTTCTTGGCCATACTGCATTTTCTCCTCTGCCCTCTCTTCCAGTCTCCATGATCTGCGAACTGGCTACGGTTCAGACTCCAGCCCTGATGGACTCAGGGGCAGGAGGCAACCTTATTCTCAGATGTCTAGTGGAAAACTTGAGGAGTCCCTTCGTCAAATTAGAAGATCCATTATTGCATCACAACTTGAAGTGGGCTTTGGACGTTCCTTTACATCGCCACTTCTCCTGAAGATCTCAGTGACGTCCACGGCAGTTCAACCCATGGGTGCTGATATTCATAGCGCCTTCTACGTTCACTTTGGCTCAAAGGCGTTCAACATCTATCTGCATTCACGGATTAGAAACTTAGAGATATCTGTCGCATTCCATCCATTTGGAGGATGTGTCTGATGAGCCACAGCACATATCAGATCTGAAGAAGATATTTCTGGCAACCAGCCAGTCTGTTTCCGCTGGTAATGCCATCATCTCTAGAAATTGATTTTGGACATACCCCAACATTGTCACTTCCGCTGAAGCCTCAGTGACGTCCATAGCAGCTACTTGTTACTGCTGAATTCTACTTCATCTCTCATCCAGCAATTCTACTGGAGAGTCATCTCTAGAAATAGATTTTGGACATACCCCAACATCGTCACTTCTGCTGAAGCCTCAGTGACGTCCATAGCAGCTACTTGTTACTGCTGAATTCTACTTCATCTCTCATTCAGCAAATTCTACTGGAGAGTCATCTCTAGAGATGGGTTGGACGTACCCCAACATCAAATAACCATCTTCATGGATTATAAACTTAGAGATATCTGTCTCGCTCGTTTCACTCAGGAGATGTGCCGGATGAACTACAGCATATAATAGATCCAAAGAACATATCTCTAGCAACCAGCCAGTCTGTTTCCACTGGTGATAGCACCATTTCTCCCCCAGCAATTCTACTGGAGAGTCATCTTTAGAAGTGAGTCTTGGACGTACCCTAACATCACCACTTCCACTGAAACCTTCAGTGACATCCACAGCAGCTCAATCCATTGCTGCTGATAACATCAATAAAACTCTGCAAGATTCTTCCAAATCTCAATATCCACCTGTCATCTATGCAGAAGACAAATTAGTAATTAAGATCAAAAAGATTCTAGATGTTCATAACAGAGGCAAGACTTTTGAATACCTTCTTGTGGGAAGGTTTCAACCCTGAAGAATACTCTTGGGAGCCTCAGACCAATATCTTGGACAAAGAGATGCTTTATCAGTTCCATTTTGCGCATCCTTCTAAACCAAAGCATGGTACCTGAAGAGGAGATCGCCCTTTGAAGGGGGGTACTTTTGTGACCATCGCTGCTCGACACCCTCACTCTGCCCTCTTTACCTCTGTGGTAACTCTCTCCGGGTCTAATGGACGGCTGGCTGCCGCGGCGTCTCCATGCCGTCTCCCTCCGGCATCCCCAGACCAGCTCGATGTTGCAGATCTACCATGTTGCCTGAAGACCTAGGGCGTGCGCGCACGCGTGCTCTAATTGAAGTGCCAGCAAGGGTGCGAACCTCAGGGGCGTCCCCCTGAGATGATGTCATCCGCCTCCAATATTTAAAGGTCTCTATTTCACTATCTAATTGAGTTAGCAGCGAAAGGAAAGGAATAGGAACGGAATGGATAGGTTACGGATTCCTCCAAGCTACTCGGACTTACCAGAGATACCCACTCCTCGGGAGCCTCGCTCTTTTTCTTTACTTTCAGATTACAGATAGGAACTGGTACTTACTCCTCGAGGGCTATGTTCCTGGACACTCTGAAGATTCTCTACTGCCTGGAAGCTATCACTGCTACAAACAATTGTGAGTTACCATCGCTCTCTCAGAGCTTTCCCTGGAACCAGGTACTCACTCCTCGAGGGCCTAAATCTTTCCAGCTCCTGAGCTTCCTTGAGACCTTATGTGAGTTTCGTCATCTAGTTCTTCCTGAACTCTGTCTACTCTGTCTACTCACTTTCTACAGTTTCTCAACAGCTCAGCCATTCTGGATCGCTGTTCCAGTACCTGAGGGACAACAGCCCTACCGGGCATATCAGCTCACTACTGCCACCTCTGGTGGTTTCAAAAACCTGTTAAATAAAAGAACTATGTGTGTCTGTCTCCATACTCAAGCCTAGCCAGTGGTCCCTCTCGGGATATCCTCCCGGGGGCGTGGTCATCTGCCACTGGCCCATGGATCCACCTACAACTATATCAGATCTTGAACAGATTGCTAACTACGTAGCAAGATGATATCTGAGACACTACAAGATTGCTGATTCCTCCTTCTTAGGAGCCAATATTAACAGATTGCTACTCCGCAGTCTATCTAGTAACAGATTGTTACTCCTATCTGATTGCTCCTCCCATCAGGCATCAGATCACTAACAGATTGCTAACTCCCAGCTTACTTAACAGATCAATTACAGATTGCTACTCCTATCTGATTGCTCCTCCCATCGGCATCAGATCAATAACACCATCCATTGCTCCTACCATGTGATACGGGCCAGCCAATGGCACCTATAGCCCCTGTCACATGGTAAGGGCAAAGGCCCATTGGCACCATTTTGATTAGTGGCAGCCAATGGCTTGAGAGTGGAAGATCGCTCCCAGGCCCCCCGCTGGACCACCAGGTACTTTAGAAAACTTTTGGGTAGGTCGGGAGGATGGAGGATTCTAAATAATTCGATTTAAAGGGTCAGGGTGGGTTTGGGGGTTGTTTTTCTGTGTGCCCTTTCTTCCCGCCTCCCCCTCAAAATGATAAGAAAACCACATGCAAATTTCATGGGGTTTTCCTATCGCTTTCGGGGACCCCCCCCCCAATACCTGATGGATGAGAAAATATCATACAATATTTTCATCCGTCAGAAAAATGATTCACATCCCTAATGTTTAGCCTGCCCAGAGAAACAACACTTAGCAGAGGAGGAAGCAAGAGGAATGCAGGGAACCATGTGAGGGCTGGGAACCAGGAACAGTTGAAGACAGAAGTCAGAGAGAGAAAGGAATGAATGTGGCAGCTCTGCAACCAGTTTCTTCCTCCTAAAGAGTTAGTTATCAAGGAAGAGAGAGAGAGACTGGAGACTGTGTTCCAGAAAAGTAGAGCAATGGACAGCTGTTCTTGTTCCATAGCTGAACCCCATGCACAATAGCAGAAGTCAGGAACTAGGACACTGAGAGACTTCCTTTCCAGAGGCATCCAGGCCCAGAAACTCCTTGGCTGGATCACCCTTCTAAGAGACTGAGTTTAGTGCTCTAAACTTTGTAAAGTAGGGTGTTGTAACTGCTTTTCCTTTTGTCTTAAATCCAGTGTTTCATCTTGATTGTTTCAGCTTTTCATCTGAAGTCAGGTACAAACTCTTGCTGGCAAGCACAGCCTATAAGAAAGGGCTGGGAAAGAAAAACGGGTGGATTGTGGTTTGTTTTTTTTTCTTTAAGAGACTGAAACCAAGCCAGTTTTCAGTCTAGTGGCAAGTAAACTCTTTGAGGAAGTTCTGTAAAAGAGAGAAGCCTCTCACACACTGGAGTGCTCATCTGTTTGGTTTGTCATCTAACCAGCTCTACCATCAAGAGGGACTCCATCACTGACATGATTGTTTCTCAATGTTTCCCCTTCATACATTTTTGTGTTGGGGCAGGGTGCACTCATTATAAATTGGTGGCATTGGGGTGGATATTGGGGGGGGGGTCCCACTTTGAGTACTCAGGAGTAAAGATACTTTTGAAAGTTGTTTAGTTTACTTCACTGCCTTTCACCCCTTGAACTCTTTCTATTTCTGTTCCGTATTTCTTTATGATCCATACAAGTATGCTGGCTGCCCTGTCAATGAGCCAGCTCCAGTATAGCTTTTCAAGTGTTTGATTCAAGATAAGAAAACTGCAAGTTTATTGTTCTGTGAAATGTTATAACAAATGTGGGTATCCTATGATGCACTATTAGTCTGTTTCCATTCATTGTTCTGGTTGGGTTTACTGTTTATTCATCCAATACTAGCAAAAGGATTCATTACTGTTTATTTCTGGTGTGATGATTATACCTGGTCTGCTGTGCCACGAGTGAGAGGTTATTTGGAAAGGGCATGGGATTGTGATATCAGGTGGGCCAGGACATGGTCTCAGTCCCACCGAGGCAACGAACCCAAAAGTAAATCACATTAGTGAATATAATTTCTTATGTGGTACTCCATACCCTGAGTACAAGGCTAATTCATAGTTCGACCAAGTGGGGGGGGGGGGGGGCGGCATATAATTGGGTGTGTTGTCCCTAAAAACCCTCAGTCAGAAGAAAGAAATGTACGTTCTGAATATGGTAAAAGTTTCAATAGGAAGAAAAAACTAACGCAACACCAGAAAAATCAACAAAAGAAAGCTCCAGAATTTGGGGAAAACTGTCTTAATAAAGCAAACCTCACAAATTACCAGAAAAGCCACACTGATGAGAGACCATTGTCATATTCTGATTGTGACAGAAGTTTCAATCGGAAAGAAAATTTCACAAGAAACCCAAAATTCCACACAGCAGCAAGATTAAGTTTGAATAAGGAATGTAATAAAAGTTTATGGCACAAAAGTGATACTGATGACCAATCATTCTCTTGTACTAAATCTAACATGTCGAAAGTGCTTCCACAGGAAAACAGACAACACCCATACTACTTTGCCTTGCTGCTATACTTCTTATCCTGTACCTTAAGGGGGGTTTCTTACATTGAGTATTGCTGCCATACTCAAACTTTGCACCTTAAGGGTCTTACTTGTCACTCTGCCTTGCTGTCATACCCCAGACTCTACACCTTGGGGTGTTCTTACCTCTTTGGGGAGCTGGTTTGTGCCATTCCTTGTGCTGCATTGTCCCTTTTTCAGTGCCTTGGGTATTTCCTGTCTTCTTTCCTGCTTCATTCCCTCTTCATGTTGACTTAGGATGTTGATGCCAGTCTTGGTGCCACTTTGCCTCTTGTGCTAATATCGAGGATTTATGCCACTATTGTGGTGCCCTCTTTTATTTATTTATTTTACATACCATTTAAGCAAACATATTGTATAAAGTGGTTTCCAAACACACAGCATTTAAATAAGACAGACATAATAAAATTAACTTAATAATACAGTAATAACTAATTAACATAAATAAAATATACATTTTATCATTGAAAAAATTAACCCTAAATTATTTTAAAAGCCTCCTGAAATAAATAAGCCTTTAATTGCTGTTGATATATGTGCATTCCCATAATTGGTCCAATAATGGAGAATGCACGAGACCAGGTTCTTACCAGTCGGCTTGGTTGTAACGAAGATACAGATAATAAAAGATCATCTGGCGATTTGTAAATTTCTAGGAGCTGATATGGCATAAAGATACATGTTAAATATAAAGGAGCAACTTCAGTGACTATCTTATATATAAGGAGAAAAATCTTAAATGTTATCTGTTGCTCTACAGGTAGCCAGTGTAGCCATGACAAGACGGAAGATAAACTGTACGTTCATCTCGTTGAGTTGACGTAATTAAGCAGACCGCAGCATTTTGGAGCAATTGAATTGAGCCCAGTCGGCCTTGGGGGCATTCTTCCCACTCTTGCTGTTTCTTTGCTCCTTTCCCGATGCCTTGGAGAACTTCAGCCACTGCTGCTACCCCTTTGCCCTTTTCCAGTGCCTTAGGTTGTTCATGTACTTTGGGTGCCACATTGACAAAGTCTTGATGCATTAGCATAGCATGCCGTCTGCTCATTAGAACCGATGAGGAAACCCAGTTTTGGAGCCCAAAATAGGCTGCAGTATTTCCCTAATTGGCTTTAAATGGTAAATGAATGAACGAATAAAACAGACAAACAAAACCATTTTTTAAATTTGAAACTAAGGAACCAAATGGAAGTGCCCTATGAAACAAAAGAATAAACTGAAATTAAAATTGTTCCTCTGCACACCCCACTAGTTGGAGACCAAGGCTACAAAAAAGACTAAACCACATGAAAGTACACCGTCCGACTGCGATAGCCCATTGTGGGGCTTTGCTGTCCTCAGTCCTTGTTCGCCATTTCTCTGGCCTGCTGGCTTCCATTCTCAGGCTCACCTGTACATTATGAAGTTAATGGCACAGGATCACATTATGCGTATTATTAAAATGTAGGGTACATTGCTCCAAAGAGAGCTCATGTACTGCAGAGTACTCTGAAATGAATCATTTCACAACAGGCAGTAATGAAGTTAATTCTTTGCAGATGCAGCTGCAATATTTATTGGTGAGTGCTTAACGAAACTCTGGAATTAAACTTTGAAAAAGAAGCCAGGAAAGTCACCTGCAATGCAAACAGCAGTTAGCGTGTGCAAACAAAGTGAGGGGTTCTTTGGACAGAATACAAGTTACGCAGTGTAATGTGTGCTGCATGGGAATATTATTGCGTGTCAAATGATCCAATCTGTGGTTAGCCCACCACACGCAGTGGAATAGAAATTATATGATTGAATACATTTAAATTACTCTGTTGCTGGTGCTGCTGCTGCTGCTGGAAATGAGTATAAACAGGGGGGGCTGATGAGAATAGAGTGGAAAAGCAAGTTTGCTTACCGTAAACGATGTTTCCGTAGATAGCAGGATGAATTAGCAATGCTGTCATGGGATCTGTCAATCAGGCCTGGGAGGCGGAGCTTGTCAAAACAGGGAACAGAGCTTTGCTCTCTGCGGCTGCGCGTGTGTTCCCGCGCAGGAAAGTAACGGTATCTCCTCAGTCTGTAATAAAGCTGTAGTGTAGTCTAAGACTTGGTGACTGCCAGGGAGGAGGGTGGGTCAGCATGGCTAATTCATCCTGCTATCTACGGAAACATCGTTTACAGTAAGCAAACTTGCTTTTTCCCGTCGATAGCAGGGCTGAATTAGCCATGCTGTCATGGGAGTCCAAGCTCCCGATCACGTCATTTATGACATATATGGTTGGACGTGATCTTTGACAGTGTGGCAGTCACCGAGGACAGGAGGATAGAGATTGCAGTATTGCTTGCCCTATCTTCGCATCCGTGGCTGCTTGTTGGTCAAGGCAGTAATGAGATGTGAAGGTATGCAGTGATGACCATGTAGCTGCCTTGCAAATGTCTATGGGTTGCACATTCTTCAGGTGTGCTAAGGATGTTGCTACTGCTCTGACTTGGTGAGCTTTAGGAGTAGACTATAAATGTAGATTCTGTTTGTCGTAGCAGAATTTGATGCACTGTGCTATCCAACTGGAGATGGTGTGTTTAGCCACTGGCAGTCCAGGTGCCTTCGGGTCGTAGGAAACAAAGAGTTGAGAAACACGGGAGTCCAAGTTCGTCCTTTCTTTGTAGTGTGTTAAAGCTCTCTTACAATCCAGTGTGTGCAGTAGCTTTTCCCTATCGTTTTCATGAGGTTTAGGGAAAAATATTGGTAATTGCATTGTCTGATTGAGATGGAATGGGGTAACTACTTTCGGTAGGAAGGATGGGTGAGTTCGTAGAACTACCTTTTGTTGATGAAATTGCAAGTATGGAGGATAATGGACCAAAGCTTGTAACTCACTAACTCTTCGTGCTGATGTTACTGCAACCAGGAATACTACCTTCCAGGTGAGGTATTTAATGTGTGCTGAGTCCATAGGTTCAAATGGAGAAAGCATGAGCTGTTCCAGAACTATGTTGAGGTTCCATGGAACTGGAGGTTTGGATACCGGAGGACGAATGTGTGTTAAACCCTTTATGAAACGAGTCAGTAATGGGTGATTGGATATAGGAATGTCATTGATTGGTCTATGATAGGCGCCTATGGCGCTGAGGTGAACTCTGATGGATGATGTTGCTAGACCAGCTGCATAAAGTGTATGAAGATAATCAATGAGCATTTCCGGGGAACAGACCAATGGTGGTACACCTTTGGAAGTGCACCAGGCAGAGTAGCGTTTCCATTTATAGCTATAATTTCTCCTGGTTGAGAGTTTCCTTGATTGTAACAAAATGAATTGTGCTGAAGTGGAAACTCCTTGTTCTGTTAGAAGGAGCCTTTCAATCTCCAAGCTGTCAAGTGTAGAGATGAATGTAGCGGGTGTAGTAGTGTTCCTTGATCTTGGCTGAGAAGATCTTGACGATTCGGTAATAGAATTGAATCCTTGATGGATAGTCGAAATAGGAAACTGCACCATGGTTGCCTCGGCCATGCCGGGGCTATGAGTATCAGTTGAGCTTTGTCCGCTATGCACTTCTGAATTGTTCTTGTTATGAGAGGTATGGGAGGAAAGGCATACAGAAGGCCTGTTGTCCACAGAATGAGGAAGGCATCTTGAGCGATCCTGAATTGGCTTGAGAATTGATCTCTGTTGCAAAGAGATCTATGGAAGGTGTCCCCCACTGCAGGAATATGTCCTGGACTATTTCTGCATTGAGTGTCCATTCGTGGGGATGAAAGATGCGGCTTAGTCTGTCCGCTCTTGTGTTTGCAGCTCCCGGTAGGTAAGTTGCTTGTAGATGTATGCAATGCTTGTGAGCGTGTTCAAAGATTGTCAGGGTCTCCTTGCAGAGGGGCGATGAACCGGACCCTCCTTGTTTGTTGATGTAAAACATCGCTACCTGGTTGTCTGTGTAGATCATGACCCTGCATCCTTTCAGGTGGTCTTGGAAGACTCGTAATGCGTTGCGAATCGCTCTGAGTTCCAGTAGATGTATTTGTAGATTTTGTTCCGAGAGTGTCCATAACCCTTGGGTTTCGTAAATCTCGAGGTGAGCCCCCCATCCCTTGCGAGACGCATCTGTGGTTAGGACTGCATTGTGAGGAGAGGGGCTGAACAATGCTCCCTTGGATAAGGTGGAGTCTAGGAGCCACCATGCTATATCTTTTTCCATTTCTGCGGTCAGCAATACCTTTTGCGTCAATGGTTGTGAATGCTGTTTCCATTGTCGTTTTAGACCCCATTGTAGGCGTCTCATGTGTAGTCTGGTGTTGGGCACCATGAAATTCGCCGCTGCCATGTGGCCCAGAATTACCAGGACTTGTCTTGCTGATGGCCTCTGAGTATGTTTCAAGGTGTGCAGAAGTTGACGGAAATGTGATATTCTGTCTTCTGGGAGGTATGCCCTGTTGCACGTAGTGTCCAGGCATGCGCCTATGAACTGTAACTGCTGTGTTGGTTGTAGATGTGATTTCTGAAAATTTATCACCAACCCTAGTTCTTGTAAGCAATGTATCACCCGATTGAGGTGATCCTGTAAGATGTTCGGAGTTGAGGCTATTATGAGCCAGTCGTCCAGATATGGAAAGATGGTTATACCTTGTTTCCTGAGATGAGCCACCACCACTATCATGCATTTGGTGAAAACTCTGGGTGCAGCCGATAGTCCAAAGGGGAGAACTTTGTATTGGTAGTGTTGATGTCTGTAGCGAAAGCACAGGTAACGCCACGAGGATGGATGGATTGGAATGTGCATGTAAGCATCCTTCAGATCGATGGAGCACATCCAATCGTTGGTTTGAATGAGAGGAAGAATTGACTTCAACGATACCATTTTGAATTTCTCCTTGGTGAGAAATTTGTTCAACTCCCTTAGGTCTAGTATGGGGCGAAGGCCTCCAGACTTCTTGGGTATGAGGAAGTACGGGGAATAAAATGCTGGTAATTTGGGGTGTGGGTGGATTTGTCGAATTCCTTGTTGCTTGCGAAGTAAAGCAATTTCCTCCCCCAGATGTGGATGGGAATTGTAGATCTTGAGTGTGGAAAGATGAGGCAAGATGGGTTTTGTTACAAATTGGAGTTGGTAGCCTTGACGTACTATCTCCAGAACCCATTGATCTGATGTTATTCTTTCCCAAACTTTCAGGCAAGCACGAATTCTGCCTGGAGGAGCTTGATGTTGTGGTGGCAGCTGAGTAACTAAAAAGATGACGTTGGTTTTACTGCAGTAGAAGGCTGTTGTGCCTGTTGTCTCTGGTTATGTGGTTTACCTCTTCGTTGACTTGATGTATTGGTTTGTGGAGCAGGATGCTGGTAGGAAGGGTATGGCTGAGTACGAAAAGATTGATAAGATCTATAGGGTCTTCTGGCATATGTTTGCCTACGAGTGGATCCTATATAACGACGTGCAGTCGAATAAATAGGATTCGATGTTAGAGATTGTACTGCTAGAGCTTCCTCTTTTAATTTACTTACTGCGTCCTGGAACTTTTCTCCGAACAAGTTATCTCCTGTGCATGGGAGGTTTGTTAGTTTCACATGCAAGTCATCTCTTATGGAACTTGAACGTAACCATGCTAGTCTGCGGGCTGCAATAGCTGCTGCAGATGCTCTGGATGATGTTTCATGTGCCTCATAGATTGATCTCAATAGGTGTCGAGAACATTCTTCCATGTCATGAAGAGGCTGAGGTATCTGTTCCGCTACTGAGGAGTGTATACCTTTCATAGCTTGCATACACTCATACAGATATTGTACCATGTAGAACTGATATTGCATAATTCTTGCGGTTAACATCGAGTTATGGTATATTTTCCTACCAAATTCATCCAAATATTTGTTGTCTTTCCCTGGTGGGAAAGTAGTGTGCAACTTTGTTTTCCTGAACCTTTGCATTGCCGACTCTACTACAATTGATGCATGAGGCAATTGTGGTAGAGTGTATAGTGATGCTTTCTTCATACGAAATTTCATGTCTGTTTTCTTGGAAACAGCTGCAGTTGTATAAGGCGTTTCTCAGGATTTTTGTAAGACGGAGTGCAGGATTTCTTGTGGTGGAAGAGATGTTGGTTCCAGCTGAGTATCAAATATCTTTAGAAGTCCAAGAGTTTCCACTCTAGGGTCTGTTTCTTTTTGGACCTCTAGGTGTAGAATTGTACCCATTTTTTCTATGAACTTTGGGTATGTAAGGTCTTCAGGAGGAGAATATGGCTCCTGTAGTTGGTCCTGTGTATCTGACAGACATCCCACCGATGATGATGGGGATGTTTGTATTGAAGGAGAATCAAAATATGTATCCTGTATGTGAGTAGGCGAGGTTGGTTGGTTAGTCCTGGGAGATGTCAGTGGTTCTGCCGACTGCTCTTCATTAGACTGTGCTTTATGTTTTATAGCAGTGTCCTCAGAAGTATTATTCATTTTAAATGATGATTGAAGCGTCTCGTAAAATCCTGCTAGAGACTGCGACAATTGAAAAAATGCTTCTCTTGTATGAGAGGGCATTATCATACGATTGTCTTGTTGTTGTGAGATAATTGTTGGAGGTGAAGTTGTAGGAACTTCCCTATCTCTCCGTGTCTTATTGACTGGAGTATTTCTTAAATCTTCCGAATCTGAAGAAGTGGTAGAGGAAAGAATTTGTACCAGTTTTCTTAATGAGCCGGTAGTAGACGGAACTTTATGAGATGATTTAGAAGTCGAAGGACTCATCTCCCATGTCGCACTCTTTTTTAATCTTATTTATTTATTTATTATTTTATTTAGCATTTTTTCTATACCGACCTTCAAAGTTAAATACCTTATCAGGTCGGTTTACATCGAACAGGGACATAAACAGTAAACATAAACAACTTATTATAATCAGGAGAAAAACAAAGTTACATTTAACAAGGACTGCAAAACTTGGAAGCTTAGAACAGCTGGAAAGAAGGCTTAAAAGGGTAGTAAGTTAAGAAACTAAGACCTAAAAGTCCGTGCTAGTGCTAGTTGAGCTGTTATGAAAGTACTGATGCTTGTGAAGTATTTAGAGAGGATCTGGGTTCCATTGCTCATGAGCCGGTTCATCGTCTAATGTGTGTCTGAGGGGTCCGGGAAGGCTTGGCGGAACAACCAAGTCTTGAGTTTTTTCTTAAATGTTACTAGGCAGGGTTCCAGCCTGAGATCTGCTGGGAGGTTGTTCCAGATGGCTGGGCCTGCTATAGAGAACGCTCGGTCTTTGGTCGTGATGAGGCGCGTGGCTTTGGTTGTGGGGGGTTGAAGTGCTCCTTTGTAGTTTTCTCTAATCGGTCTGCTGGAGGTATGGAGTCCGAAAGGGATTTCGAGATCGAGGTGAAGGTGATTATGGATGGATTTATGTATTAAAGTGAGTGATTTGTGCAGGACTCTGAAGTTGACTGGTAGCCAGTGTAGGTTTCGGAGGATGGGAGTAATATGCTCTCTCCGGCTGGTGCTGGTCAAAATTCTGGCCGCGGCGTTCTGTATCATCTGCAGCGGCCTGGTGGTTGAGCTGGAAGGCCTGTGAGGAGAGCGCTGCAGTAGTCTATTTAGCGAATATTAAGGATTGGAGAACTGTCCTGAAATCATGGAAGAATAGGAGAGGTTTGAGTCTTTTTAGTACCTGTAGTCTGTGGAAGCAGTCTTTGGTTGTGGTGTTGATCATTTTCTTTAGATTGAGGCGGTTGTCTAATATGACCCCGAGATCTCTTACATGAGTATGGGTGAGATGGGAGTTGTGGTGTGAGTTGCGTTGGGTCTGAGGAGTGAGGTTGTCTTGGTTGGAGGAAATGAGGAGTAGTTCAGTCTTTGAGGCATTGAGAACTAAATTAAGACTGCTGAGGAGACTGGTGATAGATTGTAGGCAGTTGTTCCAGATCGAGAGTGATTTGGTAATGGATTCTGTTATGGGAATCAGAATCTGCACGTCATCGGCGTAAATGTAGTGAATTAAGTTGAGACTAGTTAACAGATGGCAGAGGGAGAGGAGGTAGACGTTGAATAGAGTGGGAGATAGTGATGATCCTTGGGGTACACCACGGGAAGAATTTGTCGACGGCGATTCTTTATTATTAATCTTGACTTTAAAGCTTCTATTACTAAGGAAAGACTTGAACCATCTGTGGGCTGTTCCGGAAATGCCTATGTCTGACAGGCGATTCAGGAGGATGGAGTGGTTGACGGTGTCGAATGCCGCCGAGATGTCAAGGAGAATTAGAAGAAATGAGTGGCCTTTGTCCAGCCCCATAATAATATGGTCTGTTAGAGAAATAGAAACATAGAAACATAGAAACATAGAAATGACGGCAGAAGAAGACCAAACGGCCCATCCAGTCTGCCCAGCAAGCTTCACACATTTTTTCTCTCATACTTATCTGTTTCTTTTAGCTCTTGGTTCTATTTCCCTTCCTCCCCCACCATTAATGTAGAGAGCAGTGATGGAGCTGCATCCAAGTGAAATATCTAGCTTGATTAGTTAGGGGGTAGTAGGGGTAGTAACCGCCGCAATAAGCAAGCTACACCCATGCTTATTTGTTTTAACCCAGACTATGTTATACAGCCCTTATTGGTTGTTTTTCTTCTCCCCTGCCGTTGAAGCAGAGAGCTATGCTGGATATGCATCTAAAGTTAAGTATCAGGCACATTTGATTTGGGGTAGTAACCGCCGTAACAAGCCAGCTACTCCCCGCTTTGTGAGTGTGAATCCTTTTTTCTTCTCCCCTGCCGTTGAAGCTATGCTGGGTATGCGTGAAGTATCAGTTTTTCTTCTCCCCTGCCGTTGGAAGCAGAGAGCTATGCTGGATGTGCATCGAAAGTGAAGTATCAGGTACATTTGGTTTGGGGTAGTAACCGCCGTAACAAGCCAGCTACTCCCGGCTTTGTGAGTGCAAATCCTTTTTTCCACATTTCCTCTTGCTGTGAAGCTTAGAGTGATGTTGGAGTCACAGTAACCATGTGTATGTTTATTGAATAAGGGTATTGTGTCCAGGCAGTAGCCATCATTCTGGCGAGTCACCCACTCTTCATTGGCGGCCTCTTGACTTTATGGATCCACAGTGTTTATCCCACGCCCCTTTGAAGTCCTTCACAGTTCTGGTCTTCACCACTTCCTCCGGAAGGGCATTCCAGGCATCCACCACCCTCTCCGTGAAGAAATACTTCCTGACATTGGTTCTGAATCTTCCTCCCTGGAGCTTCAAATCGTGACCCCTGGTTCTGCTGATTTTTTTTCTTATGGTAAAGGTTTGTCGTTGCCTTTGGATCATTAAAACCTTTCAAGTATCTGAAAGTCTGTATCATATCTCCTCTGCTCCTCCTTTCCTCCAGGGTGTACATATTTAGATTCTTCAATCTCTCCTCGTACGTCATCCGATGAAGATCCTCCACCTTCCTGGTCGCCCTTCTCTGTACCGCTTCCATCTTGTCTTTGTCTTTTTGTAGATACGGTCTCCAGAACTGAACACAGTACTCCAGGTGAGGCCTCACCAAGGACCTGTACAAGGGAATAATCACTTCCCTTTTCTTACTTGATATTCCTCTCTCTATGCAGCCCAGCATTCTTCTGGCTTTTGCTATCATAGAAATGAGAAGGGTTTCCGTGTTGCGTGATTTGCGGAAACCATATTGGGAAGGGTACAGAAAGTTGTGATCCCCTAGGTAATCTGAGAGCTGGGAGTTTACCAGTTTCTCTGTAAGTTTGGCTAAGAAAGGAAGATTGGAGATGGGGCGGAAATTAGCTAATTCGCTAGGGTCCAGGTTGTGTTTCTTCAGGAGGGGTTTAAGGGCTGCGTTTTTTAGACTATCTGGGTACATTCCTTGACTTAAGCAGCAGTTAATGATGTTGGTCAGTGCTCCAGAGATTGTGTTTGGGATAAGTAGCAGTAGTTTGGAAGGAATGCTGTCTGCGGGGTGGCTGGATGGTTTCTGCTTTTTAAGGATGGATTCGATCTCTTTGGTGGAAGTTAATTCGAAGTTGTCCAACTTGACTCCCTTAAGGGTGTGTGTGTTGCTGACCGGAGCGGGCGGTATGGTCTTGGTTGGAAGGAGTGCTAGAGTATTTGCAATCTTCTGCTGAAAGAATATGGCCAGTTCATTTGCTTTAGATTGAGCCTGTTCGTCAGGGATCGTTGGAGGTAGTGGCTTTGTGATTTGTGCAACATATGAAAAGAGAGCCTTTGCGTCATATTGGAGATCGTGGATTTTATTAGCGTAGTATTTTTTTTTTGCTTTTAGAATTAATGACCTGTATAAATGTAGAGTTCCTTTGTAAGTTGATAGGGTAGATGGGTTGGGGGCTTTGCGCCAACTGTTTTCTTTGTATCGTAGTTCTTGTTTTTTCTGTTTGAGTTCGCTGGAGAACCAAGGTTGATTTCCTTTTTTTGTTGGATTAATTACTTTGGAGACTGCTGGGCATAGTTTGTTTGCTACTGCTTGTGTGATCTTGTGCCAGGAGAGCACAGCTGAGTTGGGGTTAGATAAATCCAGGTGTGTAAGTTCCTTGGTGAGCTGTTCGCTGAGTAAGTTTGAGGCACACGGTTTCCTGAAGTGGATAGTGGAGAGGTGCTGAGGAGCGTGTGATTGTTTTTTTATGGAGAGGGTGGTTGTTATCAGGAAGTGATCTGACCAGGGGATAGGGGAACATGTGGGTTCCCTGGTGCTGGAGAAATTGGAGTTGATGAAAATAAGATCCAGCGTATGTCCTGCCTTGTGTGTTGGCTTGTTGATAATTTGGGTGAATCCCAATGCACTGATGGCGGTGAGGAGTGTTTCACAATTGGCTGAGTAGTGGGCGGCATCGATGTGGAGGTTAAAATCTCCCATGATTATGGTGGGAAAGTCTGAGTTGATGTGCTTCATTATGGCTTCGATGAGGGGGGAGGCGTCTGCTTCTAGTACTCCTGGAGGTGCATATACTAAGAGAATCTGCAGTTGGTTTGATTTGAATAATCCCAATTCTATTTTGGATTCTGACTTGATTGTGTGCGATGTTAATCTGAATTCTTTCTTGGAAGCTAGTAGCAGGCCACCGCCTCGTTTTTTGTGTCTGTGAATTGAGAAGAAGTCGTATTTGTGCGTGGGTAATTGGTTGATTAATGCTATGTCAGAGTTTTTTAGCCATGTTTCTGTGATGGCACAGAAGTCAGGGTTACTGTCCAAGAGATAGTCGTTGAGGATATGAGTCTTTTTTGTCAGAGATTGGGCGTTGAATAATGTTACAGAGAGCAAGGTTAGCCCTAGGAACTGTGTCAGTGGCGTGATCATGATTGGGATGAGAGACCTGGGAGTTCTTGCCGGAGATTCTTGCACGTGAGGCATGCTGCGGAGTTGGCGGTGGTATCTGATAGGGATGTGTTGTGTTATCATTTCTTCAGGGGTAAGGCTGGTAGTGTTGTGGTTGAAGAAATAGTCTTATGAAGGTGGAGGGTCCTGAAGGCGATCTATATGGAGAAGACGCTTTGGTGGGATTCTGATGAGGGATGGGTGAACGAGGAATGTTTGGACTGAAGGTGTATTAGGTTAAGCTGTTGAGACTGCTATAGTATTTGTTGGTGTTCACTGGGTTAAGCTGTTGGTGTTCGCTGGGTTAAGCTGTTGAGACTGCAGGCGTGTGTGGCGGGGTGATGGGCTGCTCTGGGGGCTGCACGAAGGGGCGCACAAAGGGGCAAGCCCCTTTGTTGCGCTCCTTCGGCGCGCGACGCAGGCGCGCGGCGCCTGGTGAGCTTCAAATTTAAAGGTCCCTCTCGCAGCTTCCGATTGGTCCGCCTGGGTTGTGAGCGGGCTGGACGGCCGAGCGGAGGGACGGCGTGGAGGAGGAGCAGCGCCGAAGACTTGCCTCGTGGTCTGCGTCCGGGCTCGCCGAGGGTGAGGGAAAATTCAAAGGCCTTACCCCGGCGGGTCTAGGCGCCGACCGCGCAGGCCTCCCCTCTTGCTCGGGCTCGCTGACGCTGCAGAGAAGCTGAAGAGGATCGGCGCCGGGTGAGCTTCAAATTTAAAGGTCCCTCTCGCGGCTTCCGATTGGTCCGCCTGGGTTGTGGGCGGGCTGGACGGCCGAGCGGAGGGACGGCGTGGAGGAGGAGCAGCGCCGAAGACTTGCCTCGTGGTCTGCATCCGGGCTCGCCGAGGGTGAGGGAAAATTCAAAGGCCTTACCCCGGCGGGTCTAGGCGCCGACCGCGCAGGCCTCCCCTCTTGCTCGGGCTCGCTGACGCTGCAGAGAAGCTGAAGAGGATCGGCGCCGGGTGAGCTTCAAATTTAAAGGTCCCTCTCGCGGCTTCCGATTGGTCCGCCTGGGTTGTGGGCGGGCTGGACGGCCGAGCGGAGGGACGGCGTGGAGGAGGAGCAGCGCCGAAGACTTGCCTCGTGGTCTGCGTCCGGGCTCGCCGAGGGTGAGGGAAAATTCAAAGGCCTTACCCCGGCGGGTCTAGGCGCCGACCGCGCAGGCCTCCCCTCTTGCTCGGGCTCGCTGACGCTGCAGAGAAGCTGAAGAGGATCGGCGCCGGGTGAGCTTCAAATTTAAAGGTCCCTCTCGCGGCTTCCGATTGGTCCGCCTGGGTTGTGGGCGGGCTGGACGCCCACAACCCAGGCGTTTAGAATGGGAGTGATGTGAGTACTTATGATAGTCCTCAGATGAAGTCTCAGTATCTGTGACTTCAGCCTCGGAAGAGCTGTGTGAAGGGTATCGTTTTCGCTTCAACTCTCTCTTTAATTTTTGAGGCGAGTAATTTTGGTTTCTACGCGCAGATCTTGATGTATGCGCTGATTTAGATTTATGCGCGGATATGTATTTACGCGCAGATGTAGAGGTATGTGCAGGTATGCGCGACTGTAGACTCATGCGCACTTGAATGTCTGTGCGCAGAAGTAGAATTGTGCGCGGTTGTAGTTTTATGCGCATATTTCTTTGAACCCAAGCGCACAGGGTTTTTCGGCGCCGTGCGCATAAGTTTCCTTACAGTCGGCGCCGTGCACGCAGGTGTTTCCGGCGCCGTGCGCATAACTGGTCGGCACAGTGGTCTCTTCTGCACCATGTGCGCCGGAATCGCTAAGTTGTGCGCAGACTCTGTATTCGGCATCGGTATATGCGCATTTGGCGCCATAGGCGCAGAAGTCTTCGGCGCCGAGGGTTCCTCCTCCGATGAGGTACGTTGCGGCTCTATAGGCACAGGGGATTTATGAGAACCCACTGGCCTTTGATTTTTAGCTTTCCTTTTACCTCCTATAGCGGAGGACTTAGGATTAGACGGCAAAGATTTCTTTTTCAATGGAGCCGATGATGTGAACGGGCCAGGCGATGAATGAGCCTCTGACGGATCACGAGAGGCAAAAAGTTCCTGAAGCCTATAGGCCCTTTGTTTTAATGCTCTTGGTGACATTTTCGAGCAAAACTCACAATTCTCTGTATGGTGATGTGGTCCAAGACATTGATAACATCGGTCATGTCCGTCCGTGACCGACATCCGTTTTCCACAGAGACAGGGTTTAAACCCCGGTTTTGACATTTTATTTCTGTTTTTAAAACTGAGGAGAATAACAGCTCCTCGTGCGATCCCGCTCGCGGAAAAAACAGACTGGAGAGATACCATTACTTTCCTGCGCGGGAACACACGCGCAGCCGCAGAGAGCAAAGCTCTGTTCTCTGCTTTGACAAGCTCCGCCTCCCGGGCCTGATTGACAGATCCCATGACAGCATGGCTAATTCAGCCCTGCTATCGACGGGAAAAGGTATGTATCTTTGGGCAGTTCATTTTTCTAACCCCAAATCTGTGTGACTGGAGGGCACAGCCTGCCGAGTATTCCAAAACAACAAGGAAACTGAATCTGAAAAGGAATCTGATCTTACCTACCACAAAACCTAGACAAAAGGCACACTCACATAACTTTCGCGGGAGAGATTAAAATAAACACGGCAGGGAGGTTTTTTATTTTGTAGGCCCTCATTTCTAGTAAAAACTTCCCACTTAGAGCATGAAGCAACACAGAGAAGGCAGGTCCTTGAACGGGATGTTCAGTGAATTTTCAAAGGAGTTACGTGTGTAAATGTAACATACTATCATAGCAAATTTTTAAGTATGCAAATGCTTTTGAAAATCAGGCCCTATGTGTTGCATTAATAGCAACTGGCGGCACAAGATGGTGAGTGTTCTCACACAGGCCCCCGGCGCAACAGCGTGTGCATACCGTGCATTTGCACCGGACGGCACACCTGGGGAGAGCAGCAGTGGGAGAGGCTGCCGGTGAAGCCTAACCTGCTGGCGGCCAAAGGAGAGAGACCGCCGGCTGAAAATGAGATTCCCGTGTGTCACATTGACGGTGTTCCCTTTTATTTGTGCGCACTATGAGAATAAACATGTGTGTATATAGGAGAGAAAAGAGAGTTTGTGTGCACCTCAAATGCCTGACTGATGCACGACAATCTCGGGGTGATAGGAATCAAAGGTTCCCAGGTATAAAGAGCGTGGGATTTGTTATCCTCATTAGTTTAAATTATTAGGTGTTATTAGATGTGTCTGCTGTTTTAAAATATTTTCTTGGCATATGGGAAATGTTTACAAATGTATCAGCTTTTGTGAAATATTTTTTCTTTTTAATTATGGTTTTACTATTATGATTGATGTTTATACTTCTTGATTTTATTATTTAATGTTTTGTGAAGCCTAGTAATGTATTTCTGTTTTTCCATTGTTGCTCTGCACGTAGAGGCTGGCTTGTTGTGGGTTCCAGTTCAGTTCTTCTCAGCACGTTTCTATTTATATGTTCTGATCTCTTTTTTTCTGTATTTGGTAAGAATCTTTCTGTGTTCTGCATATGTGACCGAGGTGAGGTATTTTGCTGGCATCTAATTTCTGTGTAGGGATCTATAGCAGCCTGATTTCCTAATAAGAGTTTTATTGGTGTTCTAGGGCCGGTGTAATATGTGCAGGTTGTTAGGGTTGTTTTGGTATGGGAGGTTTACTGTATTGTAATGGTAATTCTGTTTGTTCATGGCTTTCTGAGGGCCAAGCTCACACCCAATATGCATTACAAAAAGTCTAATTCCATCGGAGTTCCAAGGGTCTTTTTTGCAGAGTTTCTGATTGGCACCACAGCAGTGCATGTAATATATAATATGCATGTTGTAAGTGTTATTTTTGCCTCAGCAGACTGCACTTTTGAATGCTCTTTTTCATGTAAAATTTATTATAAATGCATATTTTAATTGTGTGCGCTGTAAAGGGTGTGGGAGTGTGTTGGGAGGGGCGTGTATAAGGCTGTAAGGTTTGCGTAAGTTACCTAATACCCTTCCCTAACCATGAGTTCCGGGAGGAGGGGTCAGTTTAAAAATATATAGATTGCAGGAGAGAGCTGGGCTTTATTTGACAGGCCTGGTACAGAGACTGAATGAATTGGGGGGGGGAGTCAGGGGGAGCACAGTAATTTTTGCACAGGGCAGCTTAAAAGCTTCCACCCGCCCTGTTCTCACGCCTGCATAGAATTTCTGATGGGGGGGGGGGGGGGGGCCCCTAAAGTTCTTTCAGACAAAGTCATTTCCTATTTAATTCAGCATAATTTATACATTTTTTTCAAATCCTTACAAAACAATCAGTTTTTTTTAATTTATGTATTTATTTAAACACCTTATATTCCACAAATCCACCATTAGCAGCACAAGTAACAGCTTACATGCATAATATAAAGAATAAGACCAGCCCCTCTAAGGAACGCCACCTGGAAATGGGGGCTGGATCACTTATTTTGCTAGCGCAGTGGCTCCCAACCGATTTTTTTTTTTTTGTTTGCCACACAACTGGCACAGGATTCAGTTTCTTGTGGCACACCACTACTTCACCATCATCACTTTATCTTCTCTTCCCCTCCACTGGCAACATCATCACTTTCCCTCTCCACCCACCCCTGACACCATCACCTCCTCCTCCTCTTTTCCCTTCCCCCTCTCCCCCCCCAAGCATCACAATTATTTTCTCTTCCATCTCACCTGGCATCATAAGAACATAAGAAATTGCCATGCTGGGTCAGACCAAGGGTCCATCAAGCCCAGCATCCTGTTTCCAACAGTGGCCAATCCAGGCCACAAGAACCTGGCAACTACCCAAACACTAAGAAGATCCCATGCTACTGATGCAATTAATAGCAGTGGCTATTCCCTAAGTAAACTTGATTAATAGCCGTTAATGGACTTCTCCAAGAACTTATCCAAACCTTTTTTGAACCCAGCTACACTAACTGCACTAACCACCTCCTCTGGCAACAAATTCTAGAGCTTTATTGTGCGTTGAGTGAAAAGGAATTTTCTCCGATTAGTCTTAAATGTGCTACTTGCTAACTTCATGGAATGCCCCCTAGTCCTTCTATTATTCGAAAGTGTAAATAACTGAGTCACATCTACTCGTTCAAGACCTCTCATGATCTTAAAGACCTCTATCATCTCCATCCCTCTCCCTCCCTCTCCCTCCACCCATCTCCCCCACCCCTTAATTCTCTCTCCTCCCTCCACCCCTCTCCCCCACCCCCTGGCATCATCATTACCTTCCCTTTCCCCACCTCCCTAGTAGCATCATTACCTTCCCTCTCTCTCCATCCCTCCCCCCCATCCCTGGCCTTATCCCCTTCCCTTCACAGTCCTCCACCTCTCTGACATCATTATCTTCCCTTTCCCACCTCCCGAGCATCATCACTCTTCTTTCCCTCTCTCCCCACCACCCCATGGCAAATGCAGCTGTTTCTTCTTCCCCCTGGCCTGGAACCTGCAGAGGTCTAAGCACACAGTACTTACCTGGTGCTGCTTTGTTCTTCCCCTGTGGGCTTCCCCTCTGCAGTCTGAACTGCACGGGGCCAGGAGGTCCGGCAAGACTGCAGCGCCCATGCGGTTTCTGTTGCGGAGGAGAGCGCGCAGAGGGGGACGCAGCAGATAAGCGCTGCTCTCTGGTCGCCTCCCCTTGCTAGCAGGAGGACACACCGGTTGGGAAACGTTCTTCTGGTGCATGTGGCAGTCAGGCCATATATAGGGATTTCTCTAGTTAAGCTTCAGTGCCCTTGACAATGTTGGCTTGATTGTAGAATACAAGCGTTGACGTTCTCTGTTGAATGTTTAGCTGAAGGGGGTGCCACGGTACAGGCTGCCCTTTATTTGTTGAAGAATACCATGCTAGTATCCTTGCTGGAACAGTAACAACAGAAGATGTGTGGTAAATCCAACCTGACAGGACTCGGGCTGCAATTCGGCCTTACCCCAGAATGCTGTAAGTGTTGCTTCATGAGGTGCCGTATCCGTCCTTAGCATTCATCTTTTAATGGACTCTCATCCCCCTCCATTCATTTCCGAATCATTACGTCTTCCATGCTTTTCTAACGAGGGACTTCAAAGTGGGTGACAGTGGGTCAACGTTTACATTCATAGGAGCCGATGCCAATCAGTGCGCACAGCTGAGTACACTGGATGCGCGTTTTGTAGGTGCGTCCACAGCTCCTTTTGCTATAAGGGGA
Source organism: Rhinatrema bivittatum (assembly GCF_901001135.1). Lineage (NCBI taxonomy): Eukaryota > Metazoa > Chordata > Amphibia > Gymnophiona > Rhinatrematidae > Rhinatrema > Rhinatrema bivittatum. The sequence continues at coordinate 280,085,003 of NC_042621.1, read as the reverse complement.
TTAGCGCCTCCACAATGCACAACCAACGCGCAGTGAAACTAATGGTGCTCATCACAGGTAAATTCATGTCAATGAGGCTGTTAGTTATTCACCCCACATGCAAAAAAAATAAAAATGTGCGTCCAATCCACACATTTCTGAGCACCCCAAAACGTTGTACAGAAAAGCAGAAAATACTGTTTTTCTGTACATCCTCCGACTTAATATTGTGGCAATATTAAGTTGGAGGAAGGAAAAGTTTAAAAGATTTAAAAAAAAAAAAAAAAAAAAAGAAGAGTGCCAGCGGTCAGGTTAGGGAAACAGATACTCAGTTAATCAGCGCTTGTTTTCCTAACCCGTGGCTGTGCACCAGTTTGGAAAACAGACGCCAATAATTTCAGCGTTCATTTTTTTACCCCATGGACAGCCGACCGCTCCTCTGCATGTGCTGCCAAGAAGGCGCTACGACGTGCAATCGACCCTAGCGCCTCCTTGGCAGCACGACCCCTAATTTAAATATTGCATGGCGCCCCCAGGTGAGGTGCCTGCAGGTGTGTTCACAAAGCGGGCTTTCAGCAATTTTTTTTTTTTTTGGCATCGGCCCCAAAATGTCTCATATAAAGACACAATAGCAGAGTACAGTAATTAAGACAGAGAGAACACATCAGAGAGTAACCAGGCAGCCCCGAAATCCTGGGTCATATCCCGCCCCAACCCAGCCGAGTCACCCACCCCGCAATTACAGACAGATGCAAAGAAGAGCCTCAGTCATCGCTGGGATGCAAATTGGCCGCAGCCATTTGTTAGCTGACCCTAACAGGGGAATGTAAACTTGGCGCTGAGTCCAGTAACTATTCACAGGGGCGGTGCCAATGACTCCACCCCCACCGCTGTAGTGGAATCTGAAGGAGGGTAAAGGGGGGGTCGCTGTGGCAGCGAGCCCCCCCCCCCAATCCAGCGACAGAGCACCACTGCCAGAGGAACCCCGACTGAGCACCATACAGCAGGCCCTGCCAGGGCTCCTCGCAGATGTACCCGGCTGCCGAAAACCATCAAGGCCCACTCCCCATGCCCAACATGCGTCCTTGACAGTCAATCACTAAGAGGCGGCCCCCTAGGCCCCTCTCATCTTCATCAGCGCCTCCCTGCCTCATATGTAGCATTTATCAATACATTAGTCTTCCAGGACGCGGTCGCCACCGCTGGGACAAGTTGACAAGTTAACAACAAGCCATCATGATTGCTGGCTAACGCCTGGAACTAACTGACATGTAGGTGGTTGGGAGAGAAACTGTGCCATGCCGGGCCAAGGAAGAAGAGGCCAGCCGAGAGGGAGCCTTTTGAAAATCCAGCCCATACTGTATTTCAGCTATCCATGCCCCAGATCTTTTCTAACTTAAGGACACCTGTGTTTTTGTTTCTCTTGACTGGTTCCTTCATTATCATCATGCACATGAATCTGTCCAATGCCTGCAGCAGACATCAAATTATTGAACAAGAGACGAAAGGGAAGAGGCTTGCAAGGCGAGAGAGAAAATTCTGCTTCTCAGAAATGATGGTGGACGAGTGGCATGGGAGCTGCAACATTATCAGAATGTAGGAACAGCAGATCCTTTGTTAAAAAAAGAAAGCAAAAAGGTGAAGCCAGAGATTGAGCAGCCTCTGTGGTGTTGCAGAAGGAAAGCGGGCAGAGACCGGATGGACCTCCATGATATCGTTTGTGGCTATGCCTCCAGCAGTCACTCTTCGTGGACCAATGGCGCGTACAGTCCTATAGACTGCAATGCGAATACAATGGTAACCCGCAGAGAGTGGCAACTGCAGCCCTAAACAGAAGTGGTAAGATTGCCTCGGCCCTCCAAGAAGGCTGGGATGTCCTACCTGGAAGGACCCTGGTCAAAACCCAAGCTTCAGTGATGACGAGCAGCTCATCCTTTATTTTTTTTTGTTTTATTTATTTATTTTATTTAAAAACTCTTCTATACCATTGTTAATTCACTATCACGACGGTTTACAGAAAGGCACAATAAAAAAAATAATATAATTGGTATAGATTACAAATTAAACATGTGCCAACATAGAACGTAACATATTTTAATAATAGAGACTATGTGTTGAATAAAAGTTAAATGTCGGTTAGGAAACTGTAAAGTGGTTCAAATCTACGTTAATATGTATTTGGAGATATAAAAGAAAAAAGCTGATTGCTTGGTGCGTCCTTCTCTATCAACTATTTTCCTCCTTCTCTTTGTCTTTCAAGAAAGCTTGTTTAAAAAGCCAGGTTTTCAGACTAGTTTTAAATAGTTTCAGATTTCTCTGCAGCCTTATTTCAAGTGACATGGAGTTCCATAGAACAGGTCCAGCCAGCGACAGTGCTCTCTCCCTTACCTGAGTGAGGCGTGCTGATTTAACAGAAGGGACAGTTAGTAGAGCTTTATTAGCAGATCTCAGGTTTCTGTGTGGAACATGTACACGCGGTGCTGTGTTTTCCCAAAATGTGGTAATAAGACATAGAAGGGGGCCTGGGTGTTAGCTTAAGTATTGACCCTTACGAATCAGAGTTCGAGAAGGCAAGGCCTGAATAAGCCTAACCAGCAGAGGATTTGGGGCATGCTTGCCATTGATATGGAGGGTCATGGGGGAGGGGGGACTCGTTGGGTTGCCTATGGGGATTTATATGTACATCTACCCAAAGTGGACACATTTCAGCTGGGCAGGCCGGATGGGACATTGTGGTCTGTATCTGCCGTTATTTACTATGCCACAATGGATGGCATCCAATTCCACTACAGCAATGAATCCAAAGCAGAAAATATTACGATCTCAGATGCAGACAGCATAAACAGCAGCACACAGGCATACGCAAATAACCTTTTCAATGTAAAGTACCATGGAGTTATTGTAAAATATGAGAATATTTAATTGAAAAGATGCCATTAGATTCACACTGCTTTGGCCTGTGATAATGAAATGGCAGAATAATTTATACAGCATTTTTTTTTTTTGCATTTATTTAACCTCACAAATCACTGCTGAACTACAACCACAGCTCTGCACTACAACTAAGAAAGTTTTCGGTGATTGCACAATCAAGCTGCAAAATTTATAGCTGGAGGATGTGGTCGAGGTTAGCAGCCTTGCTGGAATTACAAAAAAATAAAAATGTTCACGCAAGTTTCTGGGAGACAGCTTCATTAGCAATTATCAGCCAGGAAGGCATGGGGATCGCCGCGTTCTTCTTTTGGAAGTGAGCAACGCCCCGTTACGTGCAAGCAGCCCAGAGTGGCCACCGTCTGGACGCTGGACTCGGGGAGCCATCGGCTGGACCCTGCTTACGTTCTTACTCACTAAAACTGCTTCAATCACAGGTCTCAAGAAAAACTTTTCATCAAATGCGCCCGAAAACGGACCTACTAATATATTAGTAACTATTTCAGGGGTGCTCAAACCGGTCCCTGCAGGCCCCCCAGCCAGTCAGGTTTTCAGGATACCTCTTATGAATATGCTAGAGGATGCATATGCAAATATTTCTCATGCATATTCATTAGGGATATCTGAAAACCCAACTAGCTGGGGCCTGAGGATCGATTTGAATGCCCCTGAACTATGTGACGGAAGTCGCACGGTTTACAGAATACCGCATATTTCTGCCCCGAAAGTACCTGGGAATATTTTGGTATGCACCATATTTGTAATGCAGGAAAACCCATGCTTTATGCATTTCATAAACTCGCAAGCATATAGTTTACACGTTTAAGAGTGGTAACATTTGGGCGTAACAACTCAAGTTATATGTAAGGGCAGGTGTTTTATAAAGAATGCACCTAATCCGCTTCTTATATTTCTTACTTGTGCATGTACTCGGAATCACGCATTCACCAAGACTTTCACCGGTTCACCCAGGCCCTCCAGCGCTTCTCCCAGACACCCCCCCCATGACTTAAACCAGACTTACTACACAAAAAATGAGTGTGATTCCACATCCAGAACCTGATTAGCAGGAGTAAACGCATACGGACAAGTTCGGTAATGTACGCACGTACCGCTTGCTAAATAGCTTGCATGCCTATGCTCCTGGTTAACAATGACATACAACACCGCCAAATAGCATATGCATGTGTACACGCCACCTCCACGCATATATGCGGACCTTACACGTGAAAACCTTTTGAAAATGATCCCTATATGTTTTCAACCTGTCGGTCCTAACTGGGAAAGAGATTTAGTTGCTACTGTGTATCACAACAAACTCTGGCATCCTGAGAGATATGCCTCAGCTTCCAGGTTGCTCCGCTGGATGCACGATACAAAGAGAATTCCAGTTTGAGCCCAGATCTCGGTGTCTGGGTGGGTATCCATTCCCCTAAACTCTCACCCGATTGTTTGAATCATTCATCCAGTTTCATTCAAATTTCTGGCACAGATAGTTCATCGTTCCACCTCTCACACACACACACACACACACTGGTTCCTACATTTTATGTGCCCCTGACACTTATGTTTTTCCCTGGTTGGTTCATTTCAGTTCAGCTGAAATCTCAGGGAGCTCAGACTGCACTGTCACGTCATCAAGCATTTTTAAGGCGGCTCTGCCATTAGTGGACACGGAGCATTCTGAAAGTTGTCCCCTCATTGCTAGCGCCTGCCATCACCAGCTGCCTCCATTTTTACCGTGGCTTACTTACAACTTCTGTAGCATCTGACGAATGCTGTCATGACCAAATTAGGAATTTAGGCATCGCAAAGGAAGCATGGCGTTATGATGCCACTGCGCCTCCCAACAGCTCAGGAGTCTCAATGGCAGAAGGAAACTGTGCCAAGAGCAGCCTAGATTTTAGATGTAATATATGCGATAAGATAAAGGGGCCAAGTACTGGATGACACTAGGCCAAGAGATAAACGAGCATGAAAAAAATGTTCTATACTACATACCAGAAATGATTGCCAAACTCCTTTCCTGAACGTCTCATCATCCTATAGTTGCTTTGTGCAAAGCCCACTCCCACACCTTACTACTAATACCTATACCAGAAGGAGGGGGTAATATAAATACTCCATCTTGTGGCTGTGCGATTTAGCGTGAGCATCTGGAACATGCCAGTACACAGCGAAAGGTTCTCCCGGAGGTGGTGAGTAGAAGTTGGGAAAGATAAAAAATAATGCCATTACAAAGCAAACAAAACCAGTGCATGCACATTTACATAACACATTTAGACTCTCGTATGAGAGTCTATATGAGAGAAGACAAAACACGTCTGCTCATAGTAAAAGAATTGATCCTAGGAAAGGATAGAAGAGTGTGCTTTTTACAATTTATAAATAGAAAATTACAGAAGCCTTTTTCAGTTCAATCAAATACAAAGTGTGTCCCTGTATGTCCTCCATGCAATTTTGGACAGAAATTAATATGTGGTTTCTCAGTTCAGTCTCATATGATCCACAGAAAAGATAACTCCCAAGCTGTTCCTGCGATTACCCAGCAACTGGATTTGTAGAGATCTCACAGAGACTGGAATGTTTTCAGAGCTGACCAGGAATTTAGCAAGATTCTTAGTCAGATTCAGCCTATGCTACCCGAAGGAATTAAATTTCCCTCTCTATTCTGAATAAAATTGCAACCATTCTTATGATTATTCCATATAACAATTTTACTAATAATAAAAATATGTAAGCAACTATCCTAGTATTGGTCAGCTAAGTGGAAATAAAAACAGAAGGTAAAGTCCAACCTCAACGACTATCCATGTCTCTGTCCCTATCCCTCTCTGAAGGAAAGAAAGTGAATTCATTTTAACTCTAGACTCCAGAGAGAGAGCTGTGATTGGTTAATAAATCTCATTAGTACTCAATCCCTTGCCTTTTATTAACTACAAGGATGAATAGGTAGCATATCGCTTAATTAAGTTTTGAGATAAAAGCCCACCATTCACCAGTTTGAATTCCACCAGTGTCTAGTAGGCTCCCAGAGATGAAGTCATTATACTAACCTTTCCTCTGAGGAAGTAATGTCCTCAGGGTGTCGTATGTCTAGCCACTGGCACAGCTAACAGGATCACACACTTCTCCACAGAGTTATTTGAAGCTACAAAGGTACCAAATATCTTTCTTTGCCCTTCCCCCACCAATGGAATTTCCATGGAAAAAAGAGGTGGCCATCATTACCATGGCTAGTGGCTACCCAGCCTGGCTACCTGCGTTTTATATGTTTCCAAAGGACATTTGTAAAGCATTTCCTCCTCAAACTGAAGAAAAAAATTGCAAGGACTTTTTTTTCATGTCCCAACTGTGAATAAAAATTAAACTTTAGCAAGACAAACAAATTATAAATTAATAAATGCTTCCAAGGCACTGACTTGCATACAGGTGACATGTAGTTGGCATTTTGCCCACAAACACACACAAAAAAAACCCCCTTACTACATTTGATTTTATATTTAATGGAGTTACATATTCCAAAATGTGCCGCATCCTCAGCAATACTAAGCCCTAAGCGAGTGAAGTCATTCTACCTATCTCAGGAGAGACCTGTTGAGGGAGGATTGAAATGCTCAATGACACTAATGAAGGAGAGCACTGCTTCTGCCCACAACAATCCTCCAATATAGATCAATCATTGTATAGAAACAGGGAGTGTGTGGTGTATGTTGGGGGTGGGTCTTTTCTTTGAAGTAATAGGCATTTCATTCCATCTTAAAAAGTTTTCCTTGTATTCATGCAGTTTGCCCTTTCACTACCTGAGTAACATCAACTTTTCTCAGCTGTGGCACAGTTAAGGCCAGGCCACACGACATTGCAAATGGGAAAATAAAAAAAAAATAAAATAGAAAGAACAGAGCAGGAACCGAAGGTGTTTATTGCAGCCGTAAAAGGTCTTTAGCACCCTTGTGCAGCCCAATAAGGCAAGCAACAGACGGATTCTTTGCCTCACTCGTGCACTTTGAAGCGCTGATCACCATGCAAATGAGGCTTTGCTGTCACCTTAAGCAGCTTTCCAAAGGCCACGCCGTATTAGTGCGGCAGGGCAGCAGGAAGCGGAGCCGGCTCCTCTTCACACATTTTCTGCCTGTTACACGGCCTTAGCCATGGAAGGCACAGCTAATTTACGGAAGAGCAGAACGGAAATTACACTTAGCGGGCGTCAGTTTAATGAACAGCTTGTTGACTTTCTTCCTGTCTGCGTATACTGACCCGCAGCAGATAATGAGAACTTTGAATCCTTCCCCCCCTCTGAAAATAAGCACTTTGCTCAGTTACTGCACGCCTGCTTACACGGTTCCACATAAAGCATGGACGAAGCGCGTTTCTTTCCTAAGAGGATGAGGCCCGTCGAGGCATCTCAAGGACACCTGGCCCAAACCGGGGTGGACCAGCCGAAGGCCTTCGACTAATGGCTGCTGAGCGTGAGCCGGCTGCGGTGCCAGGGGCTCTTCCGAGCCCGATCTGCGTCATCCAGATGTGGGGGGAAACCCAGAGAGAACATTCCTTTCACTGACACGTGTCTGGCTCAGCGGGGTAGCTCACCGAACCGAGCATTCCTGAGCTTTTTTGGTTTTGTTTTTTTTTTCACATATTCCGTTGATGTTTCTCACGGCTTCCTTACCACGATAATAATGAAGACGTTAGCTGAATGCAACTAACTGGCTGCCACTCTGTTAAGGCAGCGCTTCTCCACCATTCTGCGCCTGGGGAAAAATCTTCCCGGGCCTCGGCAGGCTCCTCCTCCCTGCGCTCGGGTTGCACTTTTAAGGGACTGTTTGCCGCTTTGGCCCCGCCCTCCCACGGCTCTGGGGAGGACGGGAGGGGGAGTGGCGGGGGAGCGCGCGCGGCGGCGGCAGTGAATGGCAGGGAAGAGCCTCTGCTCCCTGCTCCGGTCCCTCCCCCACCCCCTTCCTGGAGGACAGGGCTCGGCCCTGCTGTGCTCAGTCGCTAAGCCAGGCTTTAGGAGGTGTGTGCTGCATAGAGCTGGGACTCAGAGTAAGGAGTAACCCAGAGATGCAGCCAGGTGAGAATGACTTTTTTTTCGGACAGGAGCGGCGGCTGTCAGCGGGTTTGACAGCCGACGCTCAATTTTGCCGGCGTCGGCTCTCAAACCCGCTGTCAGCCATAGGTTCGGAAACCGGACGCCGGCAAAATTGAGCGTCCAGTTTTCAACCCGCGTGCTGCGGGCTGATTTTAAATTTTTATTTTTGATTATTTTTAACTTTCAGCACCTCCAACTTAATATCGCCATGATATTAAGTCGGAGAGTGCACAGAAAAGCAGTTTTTACTGCTTTTCTGTGCACTTTCCCGGTGCCGAGAGAAATTAACCCCTACCTTTGGGTAGGCGGTAATTTCTGAAAGTAAAATGTGCGGCTTGGCTGCACATTTTACTTTCTGTATCGCATGGGAATAACTAATAGGGCCATCAACATGCATTTGCATGTTGCGGGCGCTATTAGTTTCGGCGGGGGGGGGGTTGGACACGCGTTTTCGACACGCTAGCTTTACCCCTTTTTCAGTAAGGGGTAATAGCGCGTCAAAAACGTGCAGCCAAACGCAGGTTAACAGTACTGTATCGGCCTGCTAGTGAATAGGCCGAAGCAGGGTCCTCTGCCTACACCCAAGAACGACACCAGAGCCTGGACCTAGGCCAGAGGCCAGGGTCTCACCTAAGCATAGGCCGCGGCTCGACACAGGAGCTGCGGCCTATGCCTGAGCGTGATGCTGGGGTATCAACCAAGGCCTGGGTCCAATGTTGGGGCCTTGGCTGAGACCCCAAAAATTGAAAATTGTACCTGCTTCGTCAGGGATCCAGCGTTGCAGTCCAGAATAGGCCCAGACCCAACCTGGAGGCTGGGTCCTGGGTCCCAATGCCTGGGTCTCGGCCTAGGCTGGGGTCTGGGTCCAGGCCCAATGCTACAGTGCGGTCCAGAGACCGGGTCCCAACTCCAGGTCCTCGGCCCAGGGTCTGGCCCAGACCCAGCACCTGGGTGTCAGAGGACTTTTTTCTTCTTTCTTCTTTGATGAAATGAAGTTGTCCTCTTGGGAAGCACCGGAGATAATTAACTCCACCGCATCCTCCCCAGCAGAGGAAGCCATTTTGATGTACAAGCATCTGCAAGCAATTGCAACGTATTTGTTTACCCTTATTTTTGAAGCTGTGGAAAATGAATTCCTTGGGCAGTACATGCGCTATTTCAAACCTCTGTGCAAAAGAACTTCCACCTTTGTCCCTCACTAGTAGAGTTACTGTTAACTTTCATGGCTGCAGTGGTCTCAATAGGCTTGGAGTGCGAGTGCCAGTGAGTTAGATTCAGTGGTGATGTCAGCGTAGTTAAGTATGTTAGGAAGATTGACACTCTTCATTGGGAGGGGTCTGAGTCTGATACAACTCCTGTACCCAGGAGTATGCAGGGAGAGTCAGCTGTAGCCAGCTAAGGGCTGAGGGACTCAGGACTGCCTCTCTTTACAGAGAGTGCTCGGAAGGGGGCTTTCCCTCTCAAGGAGAAAGGCCCAGAAGTTCTGGAGTTTGAACCAGGAGAAGCCACTTCTGCAGCCTGTGATACCCATCTCTCCACTGAGGGGGGTGCCAGGGCACAGGGCCGGATTAAGGGGGTGAGCCAGCTGAGCAGCTGCCCCCGAGCACTCGCCTGTGGCAGATGCTGGGGGGTTGTGGCTTTAGTGGGGCCTGTCTTTCAGTGTCGGCAGCTACTGCTGCTTGTCCAGAGGCAGGCTGCCCCTCTGGTGCTGAGACTGCGGTGGGGGGGAAGCAGGGCATATCTCCCCAAGACCTACCTGCCTCACAGCTCGATACAGTAAAGTGGGGCCACGGTTACCCCGCTCCTAACCCGCTTTCTACTCACTTTCTGGCCGCGTTAGCCCTTCCTGCGATACACTATCCCCTTTAACCCATCCTTACCACCTCTTTAAATCCACGGGTAACCCCTTCCGCACGCGGCATGTATATCAGATGTAAACGATCGAATTAGCTAATCCCTCCCATACAGTAACGCGTGCCCCGACTATCGCTATTTTACCCTGCCATTTTGCCCCGCGTTTAACCTGCTAACTTACCGCCTACCCTTACCCCTGCGTTAGAGGCAGAGGTAATGGTAGACGGCAAACTTTCCCCCAAAAGGAAACCTCTAAAAACCTAAAATCCCCTCCTCCCGAAGCGACTCGACATTACTTTCTGTTGTTTTCTTACCTTTTGTTGCTTTTCAGCCCCTTCCCTTCTCTGCCGCCCTCCGGAGGGGGCAGCCGGCGGCGAAAGCGGCTCGCAGCGGTCCCCCCCGCGCAGGTCCCGGTTCTCCTGGCTCGGCGTGAAGTGAGAGCCCACTGTTCTGTGCCCTCTCCAGCACGAGCGAAGCGAAGCGTTCTTTCGTTGGCCGGAGCGCCCGTCGATTTGGGCGCTCCGGCCAATGAAAGCACATAGACGGGTGCGCGTGACGTCACAGCGTGCGTCACCCCTGCCCGTCTATGTGCTCTCATTGCAAAGCATTAGGCGAAGCGTTAGGCCCGCTCAACCCATTTTACTGTATAGGCGCTTAATACTGCGCCTATACAGTATCCTGGGTGCGCTGGTACCTGTCATTTCAAATGACATTTGAAATGACAGGCACCAGGAAGTGGATCCCAACTTTAACCCAGAAAAACCTAAAAACCGAAAATCCCCTCCTCCCGAAGCTGCTCGACATGTGCCAACTTACCTTTTGTTGCTTTTCAGCCCCTTCCCTTCTCTGCCGCCCTCCGGAGGGGGCAGCCGGCGGCGAAAGCAGCTCGCAGCGGTCCTCCCACGCAGGTCCCGTTCCCCTGGCTTGGCAACAGCAGTACAACAGCTAAGGCTCCGTCCGGCTTGCAGCGTTCCTCCCCCCCCCCCCGCTGCGTTGGTCCCGGTTCTCCTGGCTCGGCGTGAAGTGAGAGCCCACTGTTCTGTGCCCTCTCCGGCACGAGCAAAGCATTCTTTCGTTGGCCGGAGCGCCCGTCGATTTGGGCGCTCCGGCCAATGAAAGCACATAGACGGGCGCGCGTAACGCACGCTCAAACTCCCAAAAACAACCCGGAGGGGTATCCACACCAGCTGGGAAGCAGACAGGCATGATCACCCTCCCGACCCTGGTCAGGAATCCCAGGATGGGTTAGCCTGTTCCCTCCGACTGGGCCTGAAAATTCAACAGAAGGTAAGCACCTCCCACCTCCTAACGCTCTAAAAATTATACACGACTGCCTCCAGACTCTCAGGAGAGAGCTGTCACAAAGCCTCCTAGGGGGAAGGCCATTCCCAGGCCCCTCAATGTTGGGAATTATTAGAAAGGGAATGGTGAATAAAACAGAAAATATCATAATGCCTCTGTATCGCTCTATAGTGAGACCGCACCTTGAATACTGTGTACAATTCTGGTCGCCGCATCTCAAAAAAGATATAATTGCGATGGAGAACGTACAGAGAAGGGCAACCAAAATGATAAGGAGAATGGAACAACTCCCCTATGAGGAAAGACTAAAGAGGTTAGGACTTTTCAGCTTGGAGAAGAGACGACTGAGGGGGGATATGATAGAGGTGTTTAAAATCATGAGAGGTCTAGAACGGGTAAATGTGAATCGGTTATTTACTCTTTCGGATAATAGAAAGACTAGGGGGCACTCCATGAAGTTAGCATGTGGCACATTTAAAACTAATCGGAGAAAGTTCTTTTTCACTCAACGCATAATTAAACTCTGGAATTGTTGCCAGAGGATGTGGTTAGTACAGTTAGTGTAGCTGTGTTTAAAAAAGGATTGGATAAGTTCTTGGAGGAGAAGTCCATTACCTGCTATTAATTAAGTTGACTTAGAAAATAGCCACTGCCATTAGCAACGGTTACATGGAATAGACTTAGTATTTGGGTACTTGCCAGGTTCTTATGGCCTGGATTGGCCACTGTTGGAAACAGGATGCTGGGCTTGATGGACCCTTGGTCTGACCCAGCATGGCATGTTCTTATGTTCTCAAAGGGACAATTCTACCTAGTGCTTCCCTGGGCATACTGGTATCCAAAGAATGGTGCCTGGTTACAGTTCATTATAAGAAACACTGAAAAATTCCAGGGAAAAATAAAATGAGAAGGCAAAGCAAAGGCCTCTAATTGTTCGTTGTTGTGTATTTAATATCAGATTAGGGCAATTCTGGCGAAGGTAGAGGCAGGAGAACCTGAGGTTCTCCAGGTAGGTTGCTGGGACTCCCTGGAGGAGAGGTCCCTGCCCCTCGGAGGAAGTGGGGAGGGCTCACCCGCTGTACAGGGTGCGTCTGCCTGCTAAAAAGCCAGGTGGGGCCGGTCTCCACCCTTACCCGTGTTCACCCCCTGTCATCGCTGCACGCGGACCATGTATGCTGTGGAGCAGCCTTTACAATCTGCACCGAGCCAGTGCTGTTTAAAAGTTGTGCCTGCGATATAAAGCGTATCGAAACCCGCCCAAACGTGTAGGAGAATGAAGGCCGACTGACTGATCCCATGCCTCTCAATTACTTACTGGCTTGCTGTGCGTTTCCCAGTATCTAAAATGCTGTCCATAAACTGGTTTCAGACTTTTAAACATGATTCGGGGAGGGGGGGGAAAAAATATGACCGGGTTGTGAGTCAGCCGTCTCTGGAGGTGCACTGTGTTCATACCACTTACTGTCTCCTCACAGTCACCGCCGCCACCGCGCCTGCATGGGCCTGCAGCACTGATGAGGCGGCCGCAGACAGCTGCTGCCAGTGAAGTAACTGGTTTAGCTTAAAAATAGTTTGCACTCTTGGTATCACATTAATAATTCTGATTACCTCGCATCCTTTTCGAATACAGCCCTAAGGGGCAAGCAGTTTCACTGCTAACATGTTCAGTATGAAAAAGGTGCTCACCCACTGGAGGAGGAGGTCCAAGCTGGGGTCATGACATCCCTGCGTAGTCATCACTTTGGTCTCCTAGTTGTAGAAACGGACCTTGGGTAGGGACTTGCTCTGAAAGACAATCTCCTCTCTGCGGGGTTCCGGGTTCAAATCCTGCCAAATAGTAGGCTGCACTGCAGGCATGGCTCCAGACTGCTTTGTTTTCCATGAATTATTTGCATAGCTTACATTTCATTGGTGTAATGAATTTCAATCAGTCATCAGCTTCCAAACAAGAGCCTGTGAAACTTTTAATTCAACATTCATCAAGGGAACTCCTTAGGCACTCTGTCAAGGAAAATTAAAAGCTGGGAATGCCAGTGGGGGGGCTTGTCCCTGTCTCTTTAAGGAGGACTTCTTTTTGTTCTCCAGCTGGGAGGAATCTCGTGTTACATACACTCTCAGGAGCTGGGTCATTGCTGGCTTTGCTACTTGCAGAGTCAAGTCACTCAGCAATGACGCCAGCTTGCTCAGTGGAGAGGGGTGAAGGGTGGAGTACCCCGGCGATCGGTACTGGGACCGGGGTTGCACATCATATTCCTGAATCATCTGGAAAAGGGAGCAATGAGTGAGGTGACCACATTTGCAGATGAGCTTGCGAGACCTAGAGGTTAGAGAATAGACTGAGGCCCAGGAAACCCAGCTTTCAAATCCCACTTTCCCCATGGACGTTCCTTGTGACTTTGGGCAAATCGCCTCAGGTGTTTCCTTAGACTGAAAGCTAAGTTGGGGGAAGGAATTTATTGAACATTTGTTTTTGTATTTTATGTTGTAGGTCTGTATGTTATTGTGCTTGGCATTGTAAACTCAATAAAAATAATTTACACAAAAAAATAATGCTGTCATTTGCCCTGAGCATTATTTGGAAAGGTGAGCTAAAAATCCAAGTTATTATTAAAATTGTTCAAAGTAGTTAAAACATGAGCTGACTGTGAGGAACTGCAGGAGGACATTGTGAGCCTGGGGAAGTGTTGCGCTGGAGGTGGACCCTTGGCCTAGTGCAGGATTGGTAGGCTCCCTGGTCAGACCCTGAGAGCGCCTGCCACCAGGAGGTGGAGCACAAGAGGAGACTGAGGCTAGCTGGGGCTTCCCCACTAGGAACCCCCGGGTTGAGCCCTTGGGTACCCGGGCCGCCTGGTCTTAGGTGGGCCTCGCAGTTCAGGGATGTGCCCACCACGATAAAGGGATGCGCGGTCGATACTCAGGCCAGAAGTCCTGGGTGCCTGAGAAGGCCAGAAGAGAGTAAGGATCAAGGCCAGATTCAAGGGAGCGTGGTCAGCCAATGCAAGGGTCGGAGCCAGTAATCAGTCCGTGGATAGTCAGGTAAAGCAGGGGTCAGTTACCAGTAGTCAGTCAGACGAGGTCGATTTCAGGCGGAAGGTCAGGTCAGGCGGCGATCAGAGTAGTCAGAGTTGCAAGCAAAGGGTCAGGTCAGGTGGCGATCAGAGTAGTCGGAGTTCCAGGCAAAGGTCGAAAACCAGGCACAAGTTTGTAGAGAGCAGCAGACAGACGAGCAAGGGAAGCAACTATGCCCAAGGAAGGGAGAAGTTGCTAAGGTGACTCCTGAGTGCCAGGAGTCGCCTTATATACTGATCTGGGGCTGACGTCATGTAGGAGAGCCGGCAGTCCTTTCACGCCGTGGACCCTTTAAGAGGGGGGCAGGAGCGCGTGCGTGCACCTAAGGCCCTGCCCCGGGAGAATCAACAGCAGCGTCTCTGCCGCAGAGGAAAGGCCTGAAGAGGAAGAGTCGGCCGGAGGCGCCTGGAGGCCCTCCGAAACGCCTCCCCCGTCCTGCCCCGGAGCAGGGCTAGCTCCGGGACGGCGCGGGGGGAGCGGTAAGACAGGCCGGTCGCGAGTCCTGCGACTGGCCGTCGCAACAGGAAGGAGACATTTAAATATCAGATGAAATTTAATGTGGAAGTGCAAAGTGATGCACAAAGGAAAAGAAATAATCCCAACTAATGATTCACAATGCTGCTTTCTACATTAGGAGTTAGGACTCAGAAAAAGGACTTTGGCATTCTTGTAGACGATGCAATGAAATTCTCAGCTCAGCGCGTTGCAGCAGCCAGAAAAGCAAACAAAAAATTGGGAATTATTCAGAAAGGAATAGAAAACTAAACTGAGAATATCTTATTGCTTCTGTGTGGATCCATGGAGCAACATACCTTGAGTATTGTGTGAAGTTTTGGTCTTCCCTATCTCAAAAATAATATAGCAGAACTTGAAAAGGTCCAGAGAAGTGCAACAAAAATTATAAAGAAAGGTTTAACAAGTTAGGGTTCTTCACCTTGGTGAAGAAATGACTGAAAGTGAATTTGAAAGAGGTTTATAAAACCATAAGTGGTGGAGAACAAGTTAATATGGTGGAATGATTATTTACCCTTTCAGATAGTACAAAGACTGGGGGACACTCCGTGAAACTCACTGGTAGCAGACTTAAAATAAATTTAAGAAAATATTTTTTCAAACCATGCACAACAGAGCTGTGGAAATTGTCAGGGGGTAGAGTAAAGGCTAATAATATAACCGGGTTTGAAGAAGGTTTGGACAAGTTTCTGGAGACAGGTCCATTAACAATTATTAGACAGATGGACTTGGGGTATAGCACCTCATACTTCGGGGAGTGAGAAACAGGACTTAATGTCCCCATTAGGATCTGCCTGGCACTTCCAAGACACCCAGATTGACCACTGTCTGAGAGATGATGCTGGGCTCAGTGGACCATTAGTCTAACCCAACATGGCATTTCTTATGTGTGTGTGTCTCTCTCTCTTACGCCATACTGGCTCCTGCTCACTTTTTTTGTTTTACCACAGCATCAAATGTAACTCACTCGAGCATGCTTCTGGCTATACCACTAGTTGTCTTTGCACAGGGTAGGATGGAACATACTAATATAAACAGGAAACGGGGATTACACCTGTATCTGAACTTATTGTCACAAGGAGACTTACGTGTTACAGAATCTGCTTGTATAAGTGGGGATGATCTGAAATCTACTACTTTTAAAGACTTTTATTCCTAACCTGCTTCCAATGTTCAAACAATGGCAGCGGCACAGAAAATTTGCAAACAGAGCAAAAATAGAAACACGAGCGTTTTTCTCACGTTTAGATGCGTGACCACTCCTGTCACCTCTCCCATTGGTAAAACTGAGCGGAAAATGAGAAAAAGTGAATTAATTTTTCTCTACTTCCGCTTGCCTTGTTACGTGATTTTAATTGCATAAAATACCAGACGGTCTATTCTTGATTTCAGGTGCAGGAGTGCAGAACCTTTAAGTCCAGACCAGAAAAGTGTGAACTTCTTTGAGGGAACCAAGCTCCACTTCTTGCAGAAGGGGAAACGTTTGCACTTTTTTCCACGGCTCAACCCTGTCAGAGCCTTCAAGGAGTCACAGCACCTGTCCATCTCAGCAACGAAAATGTGCCAAGCCAAGACAAGAGCTGAAACAGGCAACTGTAATTGCGCTGACAGGATGAAGTGATTGGGCCTGTAATCAGAAGTGCTGTCTCAATGTTCTCACTTTCATCTCATGCTCTCATGTCACCACCGGAGGGAACACAAGACCTCTGATCGGACGCCCTTTTCCCCTTTTATACAAAGAGCTGATGGAATTTTGCAGAAGGCTATTATGTGTCTCTAATGTGCTGATGGCCAGCTGGTGGACCACCGGGACACTTTTTGCTGCTCTTTGACCCTTGGGAGAGAGAAAGTAGCTGCTTTTCACGGATACGCTTTTTCCAAGGAAGGTAGAGAGGGAGAGAGAATTGCCAGCCAGAGTCACCCATCACAGGAGAGGGGGGGGGCTGTATCAGTGCTACACACATTGCCAGAGGAGGGCAAGTAGGGAGTTGGCCCACAAGTTGGCCATCACAAGAAGGAGGGATCAAGAATGGACTGGGGCACCTCTTCGCTGGAGGGAGTAGGGCCAGAGCTGTTCACCACCGAGTTGGGTAAGTGAATTGCTGCTGCAGGGCCAAGGTACTTCCCTTTCCCATTCCCAAATTTCCCCAAAAACCTGCAAGTAGGCTGCCCAATGAAAGTGAGAGAGAGATAGAGAAAGAAAGAAAGAGAGTGAGTGTGTGTTTGTGTGTGTGAATGAATGAGAATGAGAGTGGAATCCAACTCTGTGTTGGGCTGTGTGTCGGGGTGAAGGAGGAGGGCTCTGGCTATGTATGGGTGTGAGAGAGTAGGAGTAGGACTTTGACTATATGTGGGTGTGAGTGAGTGACAGCAGGACTCTGATTGTGTGTGTGTGTGTGTGTGTGTGTGTGTCTCCATAGGCAGCAGATTGAGGTGGGGGCACTGAGGCCATGGCCCTACCACCAACTTTTGCCCCACATGACATCAGCAACTAAGGCACATGAAGGGGCAGGGGCAGAGATTGGTTTATTCCTCATACCCCCCGACCACAAAGCTGTTCTGCTGCCCCTGTGTGTGTCTGAGAGAGAGAGAAATGGGCAAGCAAAATAAAATGAGGTGAGATAAGCGAAGAAAGAAAAATATAAAAAAGAGGAAACTGTGGCAAAGACATGCAATGACAAACAAAAATAATGAAAGAAATAAAGGCAAGAGATACTGCAGTGTGGCAAATAAAATGAGTCAGACAACAACAAAGACACTTGACACCTTGAACCTGATTTAGTAAGGCTTTTATATCCCCTAGAGCAGTGTCTACTAGAGTAAAGCTCAATAATTCAGTCCCTTTATTTGTTAGAATGTTTCAGTCCCTGCTCTCTCAGAATACAATGCACGGTGTGCATTCTGTATCTCTGGATACTCCTTGCACTTCAGCCAGTGGAGCCGGTTCATTAACGGTCGCTAACACGAATCATGCATGCTAAACCAGAGTCCTATCCACCCACTCAGCATTTTCCAAGCCTATCAAGCCCAAGGCACACCTACTTTAACAAAAATGTCATATGGCACACCAGGCTCCATGGGGCAGATGACTCACATAATCAAAAGATGAGCTAGGGAAGCACTGAAAGCCCCACCAGTCTCTCTTCCAATCAAAGGGTGAGAGGGGGTGGAGATATGCATGTACCCATCACAATGGAGCAGTTCCCTCTATGTGGGTTAGGATTTGTAGGTACATGGGCCCCTGGGCCGAGGTGAAGGATTGAACCGCCTAGAGGGAGGAGCCCTGTGAGCCTCACCATCGGGAGGCGAGGTCTCAGTGACATCAGACACAGCTATAGATTAGAGTCTTTATTAAGAGATAGAGAGGCACTGCCCGTGGAGCGGGGAGTGCAGGAGAAAGTCTCAGTCTGTGCGATGGGGTATATCCAAAGGAATACCTCTGTAGTGAAGACACGGCAATGGTCCACAGAGCGGGGTACACTAATGAGGTTCCTCAGTAGAGATGATACAGTAGTGGTCCATGGAGCAGGGTACGCCGGTGAGGGTTCCTCAGTAGAGGTGATACGGTAGTGGCCCACAGCATGGGGTACACCAATGAGGGTTCCTCACTTAGCGATGATACGGTAGTGGTCTGCAGCATGGGATGCACCAATGAGGGTTCCACACTAGAGATGGTACGGTAGTAGTCCGCAGCGCGGGGTACACCGATGAGGGTTCCTCACTAGAGATGGTATGGTAATGGGCCGAAGAGTGGAGGTAATCACAGTAGCGAAGGTTCCAAGAGAAACCCCGGGGAACGGGGTACATAGCAATCCAAGGCGATAGACCCTCCAAGGAACAGATAGCCAGAAACGAGGAAAGGGCTCCTGAGGAGCGGGTACCCAGAGCGTCTCTCGCCGAGAGGCAGGAACGAGAAGTCTGTAGTGAGTGAAGCGGATTCAGCAATGAGGGAACTCGTTGCCAAGTCATCGGTAGGCAGGGTCAGCTGGCTTAAGTATCCTGGTGGAGTGACGTCATCTGGAGGTGACGCCCCCAAGGTTCCCTCCATGACGTGCTTAAGACTGGCCTGTGTGCACGTGTGCCTAGGGGATTCCAAGGGCAAGATGGCGGTCGTCAGCATCCGTGCTGTCCAGGGAGGCCTGGGAGTGGTAGGCAGGCCGGCGATAGCTGGCGGAGGCCGCAAGTCTACACAACGGAGTCAATGCAGTAATGAAAGAGGTGAGCAAGAGCGGTCACAGCTGTCTGCGACCAAAGGGCGTAACAGTATCCCCTTCTTAGGGCCCCACCGGGGGGTTTGGCTTTCTAGGGTGAGAAGCATGGAACTGTTTGATCAGTTCTTTATCAAGGATATTGACTGCAGGCTCCCAGCTGTTCTCTTCTTGGTCGACTCCTTTCCACGAGATCAGATATTCCCAACACATCCTGCGCTTCCTCACATCCAAGATGTCCTCAACCTGATATATTATATCCTCTTAAGCCACCAGAGGTTGTGGTTCAGGTGGTTTCTTAGAGAATTCCGACAGGATGAGCAGCTTTAATAGCGAGTTGTGAAAGGCATTATGAATTTTGAGCGATGTGGGTAGATGAAGGCTGTAAGTGTCCAAGCCCAGCCGGCAAAGTATGGGAAAAGGCCTGATGTATCTGGGAGCGAAGCGAGCTGAAGGCAGTTTCAAGCGGATAAAGCGGGTGCTGAGCCACACTTTGTCTCCGGGGTTCAACTGAGGAGCTGTCCGATGATGGGCATCGTAGAATCTTTCTGCTTTCTTAGCAGCTTGCTGGAGAAGGAGTTTGGTGTGTTCCCAAAGTTGGTGTAACTCTTGCGCAGAAGCCTGTGCTGCCAGAGATGGCACAGACAGGGGTACTGGAAGAGGAGGCAGAGGTTGCCGTCCGTATACTATTTGGAAGGGCGATGATCCAGTTGATGCAGACTGGTGGGAGTTTAAGGCAAACTCAGCCCAGGGTAGTAAGTCGGACCAGTCATTCTGCGGAGAATTCATATATGCCCAAAGAAACTGCTTTAGAGTACGGTTCGTCCTCTCTGTCTGTCCATTGGCCTGCGGGTGGTAGGCTGATGTGAGGTCCAAGGCTATGTCAAATTTCTTGCATAATGATCTCCAGAATTTCGCCGTAAATTGTACCCCTCGATCAGAGAGTATATGTCTTGGGAATTCGTGGAGGCGAAAGATGTGGTGAATGAACAATTTCGCTAACTCCGGAGCCAAAGGTAGACCAGGTAATGCCACGAAGTGAGCCATCTTCGAAAAGCGGTCCACGGTGACCCAAATGGTGTTGTTGCCACTGGAGGGGGGTAAATCCACAATTAAATCTGTGGTTATATGTGTCCACGGCTCACTAGATGCAGGAAGAGGCTGAAGGAGTCCCCAGGAGTGACCCGCCAGTGGCTTCTGATGGGCACAAGTGGGGCATGATTCTACATATGCTTGAGCGTCTTTTTTCATCATTGGCCACCAGTAGAATCTCTGAAGAGTGGCAAGAGTTCTAGCTTGTTCAGGGTGGCCTGTGAGCAAGGAATCATGCGCCCAGCGGAGGATCTTCCTTCGAAGTGGTCGGGGGACCACCGTCTTCCCAGATGACACTGTGAGTGTGGCGGAGAGAAGAACTTTCATTGGATCGATGATGTGCCATGGAACGTCTGGGACATCTTCAGTGGTGAATGAATGGGAGAGTGCATCGGCTCAGGTATTCTTATTGGCTGGCCGGTATCTTAGGAGGAAATTGAACCAGGTAAAAAAAGAGTAACCAGTGGGCCTGCCTGTGATTAAGGCATTGAGCATGGTGTAGGTACTCAAGGTTTTTGTGGTCAGTGTAAACCATGATTTGGTGCTGCGCTCCCTCGAGCCAGGGACACCACTCCTCGAAGGCCAGTTTAATCACCAGTAATTCCTTGTCCCCGATTCCATAATTATGCAACGCTGGAGAGAAGCGTCGAGAGAAGAATGATCACGGGTGCAAGGTGTGATTGGCTGAGGGCTGGCTGAGGACTGCACCAACACCTACGTCTGAAGCGTCCACTTCGACGATGAAAGGTCGTCAGGGATCGGGGTGAAGCAAGCATGGTTCTCATAGGAACGCCGCCTTAAGCTCTTGAAAGGCAATTATGGCTTCAGGTGATCACTGGGAGGGATTGTCTCCCCTTCAAGTCATAGCTGTGAGTGGGGCAGTCAGTGTTGAATAATGGTGGATGAACGACCTGTAGTAATTAGTAAAACTAAAGAATCTTCAAAGCGCCTTGAGACCCGTTGGCTGAGGCCAGTCCCGAGTACTCTTAGTCTTTTGTGGATCCATCTGGAACCCTTGGCTTGAGACCACATAGCCCAGAAAAGGGACAGATTCCTGGTGAAAGGAGCATTTTTCCAGTTTGGCATATAACTGGTTATCCCTTAAGCATTGTAGGACATTGACGACATCCAAGTGATGACTCTGGAGGTCTTGTGAAAATACTAGGATGTCGTCCAGATAAACCACGACACAACTGTAGAGCATGTCTCTGAAGATTTCATCATATTTTGAAACACTGCCGGGGAGTTACAGAGGCCAAACGGCATTACCAGATATTCAAAATGGCTGTCACGGATGTTAAATGTGGTTTTCCATTCGTCGCCCCGGCATATCCTGACTAGGTTATACGCTCCTCTGAGGTCCAATTTGGTAAATATCTTGGTCCCTTGGAGCCTGTCAAAAAGTTCAAAGATTAATGGCAAAGGATAGCGATCCTTCTGGGTAATCTCATTTAAGCCACGGTAATCTATGCACGGCCGGAGGGAACCGTCCTTTTTTCCCCACAAAAAAGAACCCAGCTCCAGTGGGAGACTTTGAAGCCGAATGAAGCCTTTCACCAAATTCTCTGAATATATTTAGACATGGCCTTTGTCTTGGTCAGATAAAGTGGGTAGACCCTTCCTCGGGGAGGCTCAGTGTTAGGCAATAAGTTAATAGCACAATCAAATGAACGGTGAGGCAGCAAAGTGTCCACGGCTTTCTTGGAGAACACGTCTTTGAAGGAGGAGTACTGTAGCGGAAGACCCGGAGTAGAATGCTCCAATTGAATTGAGGTGTGTGTAGTTGTAACCATGGCAATCCAAGGACCACAGGGTGGATAGCCTTATCCAGTATCAAGAATGAAATAGTCTCCGTGTGCAGTGATCCGGTGCGAAGTTGAATAGGGACCGTGGAGAAGGTAACTTAACTTGGTAACGGTTCACCATGGATAGAAGAAAGTAGCAATGTGTAAGTGCAGGAGAAGGGAGCAGCCAGCGCAGTCACCTTGGCTGCTGCATGTGGCTGCCGAGATCTGGCTCACTCAGCCTGGGGATAAAAGCGAGGCTGGAAGGACTCAAAGAAGGATGTTCAGGAGAAGGAAGATGAGGAGGTGCTATGTATAGTTTGTGTGCTGCACAAAGTAGGATCCTAGCTATCCATGTCCAAGGCTCATGCTGTAGTGAGGAAAAAGAGACCTGCACAATTACTCATGGTCTACAAGTCACCGCTGGCGTCTCTTGTTGCTGTGTGGTGCTGACAGCAGACACCAAGTGCTGGCCTGGATCTGAGTGTCGGGCAGTGGTGACTTTTCTGTGGGCGCACCTGATCAGGTCTGAAGGCCCACCAGGGTGCCATGGTACACTGGTTGGGAAACACTGCAATATTGAGGCCAGTTTTCAAAAACAGGATGAGCTCCTAACCTACTCAACCAAATTTCAGCCACAAAAGTTCCGTTGATTTTCAGACCAATATAGCCGAACGGGATGTCTCTTTCCCGATTGTACATTTAAACATCTCTGTTCCTTCTGTGCGGTCAGTCACCCCTCCACTAAATGTCCCCGTAAAGCGGGGTCAGATCCTTCCGTTACTACCAAGTAATTTTGCTGTGAACAGGGCTCCCACGCCCATTTCCGTTGTGGTTGACTGTGTCTGAAGGGAGAAAATGGCAAGCTTAAGTGTGCGGTGGACACCGATCCGTAGACTAAAGCAGCTTTTACTGCAGCTCTGAGTCGTGGGCCCCAGAAGATTGGCAGCAGGTTATTCAGGAGCCAGGCAGTGACTTGTGATGAAGCCTGCCCAGGACAAACGAGACAGGGCCAGGCAGTAGTGGTGGGAAGTGCTCAGAGGGAGCTGGGCTTCTGGTTTGCTTTTGATTGTGTGAATTACTTTCTCAGGCTCAGTCTGGAGCTAGAAGACTCTGCATCTGAATAAGAAGCGAGCCAGAACAGAGTCCATGAACTGTGATTTTTTTTTCCCCGAAGCTTGGGGGAGAACCAAGTCAGCTTCATACAGTCTTCCACTCTGCACTGAGCTCTTTTCCAGCTTCAAAACCTTGAAGCTGGTGCTGCCTCAACCTTTGGCCTGCTTGTGTCACCCTGTATTTCACTACGGGCATAAAACCCTGTTTTACCCTGTGTGTAAGCAGCATTTTGAAAATCGGTCGGGAGGCCCAGGGCGTGTAAAGAGTACACGTGTGAGTCAGTTTCACGGGTACTTCTAAATTCTCTGAGAAAAGGCGTGGGGGCGGGAGAGGGGGGAAGGGGAGTTGGGGTGAGGTTGCTAATTTATACTTTTTAATTCAAAAAGTATCACCTCGATTTTAAAAAGGCCACGTGCATAAATTTTGGCGGTTACGCGCGTGGCCGGCCCTTGCTTTTGCCGTGCGCATTTTATAACGGGGCCCGGCCACGGGCACATCCCGAAGTGCCGGCCTGTTGTCAGGGCGGGGCCAGGAGCAGGAAGGTAAATAAAAATAAATTATAATAGCTAGGAAGGGGTTAGGGGTCGGGGAGGAAGGTTGCGTAGGGGTATAGGGAACTGGGAAAGCCCTGCTCACGTCGCCGTACGCGTAGATTTTTAAATCCCCCCTCCCTCCCATGCGCGCACGAGTCCTGACCCGCCCGCACATGCCCGCGCGGGAACCTTATTTAATAAGGTGTGCGCGCCGACGAGTGCACGTTATAAAATAAGGTTCCCGCGCCCGCACATGCGCGCGCGGGAACCTTATTTTATAAGGTGTGCGCGCCGACGAGTGCACGTTATAAAATAAGGTTCCCGCGCCCGCACATGCGCGCGCGGGAACCTTATTTTATAAGGTGTGCGCGCCGACGAGTGCACGTTATAAAATAAGGTTCCCGGCGCCCGCACATGCGCGCCCGGGAACCTTATTTTATAACATGTGCACGCTGACGAGTGCACGTTATAAAATAAGGTTCCCACGCCCGCACATGCGCGCGCGGGAACCTTATTTTATAAGGTGTGCGTGCCGACGAGGGCATGTTATAAAACACCTGTGTCCATGTGCGGGCGCCGGGAACCCCGCGCACACGGACACGCGCGCGCGTTTTAAAATCCACTCCCAAGTGCGTAAGTTCACTTGCACAAGTTATGCCCTCGATAGAGCAGGTAGGACTGTGTGTGGGTGGCTTTCTGCACCTGCTTGGGTGCAAAGTTTCAGAGAGGAAGGAAACATGAAAAGGAAAGAGGTTGAAAAAAGGAAAATTTAAGGAGTTAGTATAGCAGCAGTATAGCAGTTAGTGTAGCTGTGTTTAAAAAAGGATTGGATAAGTTCTTGGAGGAGAAGTCCATTACCCGCTATTAAGTTCACTTAGAGAATAGCCACTGCCATTAGCAATGGTTACATGGAATAGACTTAGTTTTTGGGTACTTGCCAGGTTCTTATGGCCTGGATTGGCCACTTGTTGGAAACAGGATGCTGGGCTTGATGGACCCTTGGTCTGACCCAGTATGGCAATTTCTTATGTTCTTATGTAAATGTGGAAAATTCCCTCTTCTGTTAGCTGTGTATATATTGCGATACCGCTTGTGGGAGTGCCCCGCGAGTGGCCTCACTCACCTTAATGCCGCCGGCAACCAATGCCGGCGGATGCCACCTCTGCTTTCCTGCGCAGCCAGACACCGCCTCTCTTCTGATGCAGCCCTGAAACGCCGCCGGTAATCCCCGATGCAGTGCACTGTCTTCCTAGGTGCGCATGTGCACCTTTGTCTGGAATTTAAGGGGAATGCATCAGGAAAAGCCCTGTGGCCCCTCCTGATGACGTCACTGCTTCAGGCCTTTAAAAGGCCACTTCTCTCATTGCTCCAAGCCTTCGCAAGATTACCGGTCCTTCAAGGTCTCCTGTTTCGTGTGGCCATCTGTTCCTGGTCTCCTGTGCATCAAAGTCTTCGTTCCTGCATAGAGATGTGAATCGGGTGCCAGAATCGGTTCCGGTTTCGGTATCGTGGACCCACGGGAAATTCTGTTTCCCCGAGGTCCAGACGGGTTTTTTTTCGGCTGTCCCTGCAATATGGCTATATTACATGATAAAGCCAAAAAGGATATAGAGGTAGAAATCCACACTCAGTATAATTACGATAGGAAGAGGTGCATGGTGTAAAGTCAAGTCCCGTGAAGAAAATCAGTCGTTCAGTTGCAGGTCCTTATAAACAGTTTTCATTTGTTTACATTATACAGGTTAATTTGTCCCCCGACACGGACTCCATGTTTCGCCAAGCAGGCTGCAGGGAGGGAGGGACTCTACAGGCAGCAGCTCAATCACTTACCCTCAGGCATTCAGGACGTGATAGGATTACTCCCTATTAGGTTTCTGATATTTAGGATTTAAGGGAGCTATTCATTAGTGTGATATCTTTACCAGCTGAGGGAGTGACAGGTCAAATGAGCCACCGAGGTGACAAACGTTAGTCAAATAACAGATTTCAAAAATGCATCAAACAACTTTTGATAAATCTTTTGAAAAAGAAATGTTCCTTTCACGTATGTGTCACTAATTCCTATGAACACTGATTTTTTTTTACGAGATTGTGAGCAGTTTTTTATGGTGCATGCATGGATCTGTCCTGACGTACCTGAGACCAGCACGCTGGAAGCCTTCCCTCGGAAGGTGAAGCATCAGAAATGTTATGGAATGAAACGTCGCCTAGTCCAGTGGTTCAAGTGAGATGTCGGACTCCTAGGACTTCATGACCGCCGGCAGAGAATATATCGATTCTACCGCGGGCGACTCTCTCTCCTGAAGACAGTATAGAATGTGAGGGGAAACGTAAAAGCCCGATGCAGGCATTCATTAAGGGATGCGCGAAGAAGTCGAGCGCCGGGCAGATTTTAAAAGCCGGTGAGGTACGTGAGGGGCGGAGCATGAGCATTTTGGGGGGGGGGGGGGCGTGAACCTGAGATGTGCGCGTACATACTGACGCAACCCAGCGTCCTCTGAGGACCCCTGCCGTGTAACTTTCCTTCTGCTATGGATGACGTGGAAGTTAAAAAAGAAAGAAAACTAGGCAGATCTGCGGGGTTTTAAAGGTCGGGGCTAACGGGAGAGGGGGGGGTGAAGGCTATTAAACTAGAGGGGTTTGGAGGGCCTATCTCTTAACTGGGGACAAACTGATAAAACTGGGAATGGTGTCGGTGTGCTCCCCTTTTAAAATTTCTCGATTCACACGGTAGAAGCAGGATTTGCACACACACACACGCATGCGCCCACTTAAAAGTTCGCTCATGTGTGCCCTCGGCCAGGCGATTGTATAACATGCGCGTGTATTTTTATTTATTTATTTAACACTTTTCTATACTGACCTTCATGGTAAGGACCATATCAGGTCGGTTTACATCGAAAGGGGGAACTGTAACGAAAACCGTAGGTAACAGGAAGAACAAAGTTACATTCAACAAGGGAGGTAAAACTTGGAAGCAAAGACTGCTGGAAAGAAAAGACTAAGGAACAAAGTGCTTAGGATAATAATAACAGCTGTTTTAAGAGTCAGGGTAGGCTCTTATTTCGAGCTTGGGGATAGTAAGGGGGATCCATTGTTCATGATGGCTTTTCGGTCGTCTAATGAGTGTCTGGCGGATCTGAGAAGGCCTGGCGGAAAAGCCAGGTCTTGAGTTTTTTTCTAAATGTTAAGAGGCAGGGTTCCAGTCTGAGGTCAGATGGGATGTTGTTCCAGATAGCTGGACCTGCTGTAGAAAAGGCTCGGTCTTTGGTCGAGGTGAGACGTGTAGCTTTTGTAGGTGGGGCCTGTAGGGTTCCTTTATAAACTTCTCTGGTCGGTCTGTTGGTGCTATGGAGATTGAGAAGGAATTTGAGGTCCAGATGCAGATGATTGTAAATGGCTTTGTGAATTAGAGTGAGTGATTTGTGAAGGATTCTGTATTTCACCGGGAGCCAGTGTAAATTACAGAGGATAGGTGATATGTGATCTCCACGGTTGGTGTTAGTCAGAATTCTTGCCGCGGCGTTCTGTATCAATTGTAGGGGTTTAGTGGATGAGCTGGGGAGACCCAGGAGGAGAGCGTTGCAGTAGTCATATATATGTATGTCATATATATGTATGTTATATATATGTATGTTATATATATATATGTATGTTATATATATATATGTATGTTATAAAATGGCCGCATCCCTGGCTGCGGGCCGACGTATGCACGGAAATATACGCCCAGAACATTGGCAATGCAGCAGCGTCATCATTAGGCTTTTCTCAATCACCTTTACACACCCTGGTGTATCGGGGAAAAAAAAAAAATGTCTCTTTAATTATTTTGGACACTAGGACAAAGTTAGTTTTGTGCCATGCTCAAATATTGCTGTGACGTCAAACCTGCTTTGTAGACCAAGATCCGCTGGTAGGAATATAGCGTTCGGCAAAACCCTTCCCTGCTGCCAGTCCAAACGTCAAATAAACCAGTGGAGTTTTCTGAGATCTCAGGCTCCCCCGAAGGCTTTCTCAGAAAGTCACATTAAACTAATAGCATCATAAAAAGCCCATTGTGGAATATAATTGGTTTGGAGGATTTTCCTATAAAAATAATAAAAAAGTCTGCCGGGGGGCAGTTTCCATAGGTCAGTTATCTTTCTGTTGTGTTACCTCTGTTTGGTGTGGCTCAGCAATCCATTTTAAAAGGTGTGTTAATCAAAAACTGTAGCTGCCTTCTGCTCCTTGCATCATCAGCTGTCAGAGAAAATGCTAATATAGTATTTACTTGATCTGTAGAGCTTACAGTTGTTATGCTACAATTATTTTTCATTTTGCACTAAGCCTACAGTCTAGTTGGCCCGGTCTCTAAATATAGTGGTGCTGCTACTGTACATTAACATTCTGGTTAATTGCACATCTGATCGTGCCATGCTTTCAGA
The DNA here is from genome assembly GCF_901001135.1 of Rhinatrema bivittatum. NCBI lineage: Eukaryota > Metazoa > Chordata > Amphibia > Gymnophiona > Rhinatrematidae > Rhinatrema > Rhinatrema bivittatum. Next base: position 280,057,106 of record NC_042621.1, on the reverse strand, counting down.
TTAATCTAAACCAACCATGAGGAAGCCGGGTTAATCCATGCCCAAATAATAGATCTTTAAAAACTCTGTTCAGATTCAGCTGAAATACTTTGAAGGGGTATTTTTTTCCCAGTCATTCTGCAGTTCTGAGGCAGTGGAAATAAGATGAGACTTACCTATATTTAAATGAGATTCTGCCATGCCCAATGGCAATCGATTGAATGTAGCTGAGTGGGCCAGGCTGTCGCAAAAAATGTGAGAGAAACACTTCAAAAAGGCATTCTGAAAGGGATCGGAGGGGCAGTCTGATATATTTTCATGATGTGACACACTTTAATAGGCACAGATAGCTCACGGCAGGCAAGAGGAATGGTAGGTGGTGCTCTCAGCTATGCCTGGAAACTCCAGGAATTACCCATCAATTGCTAGGTCTCCTGAGGAAAGACTAGAAAGCTGGCAGCCTCTCTGTTTACTGCTCCAGCCACTCCCTCTTCAGGAAGCCTGCTGAGAGCAGGAGTGAGTGAAGGGGGCTGGAGAAGGGAGCAGAGCAATGATTTTGTGCTTTGCACTGGGCTGCTCCAACTTCACCCCCCTCCCCTTCCTCAGTAAGCCTGCAGGGGCCTGGAGCAGACACTGCAGGCAGAATATGTGTTGTTCCAGGACTTGGGATTCAGCGGAGGGCAGAGTGAAGGAGCACAGCGAGTCAGGGAACTGGGATTTAGAGGCCGGTGGGGGGTGGGAGGAGGGGAAGGAGAGTGCTGGGGCCCTGGCCCACCCAGCGTCTTCACTGAAGGGGGGGGGGGGGGGTCTTCCTGCCCTCCGTGCGGATTTCCTTTATTGGATGCCAGGAAGAAACCCTTCCGTTGCAGAATCCCTGTTCACCCCTCTAGAGCTTTAGACCCCTGCCTCTGACCTGCATTGACAGCCTCCGTCTGTCACTGACTGCTACGCACATCGCCCAGCAAGTCCTCCTCTGCCTCCCAGTGGCTGGGTCCCCTCTGCTGTCCATGCTCGTGGAATGCACGCGTCGCACACAGGGATCCAGATCATGGGCTATAGGAACCGGTTACTCTTGTATCCTTCCACCGGCGACAGCAACAGCGGAAGGTGTGGGAGGAACAGCATGGTGGCGGCAATGACTGGTCAGCAGTGGGAGCATGCGCCTGTCTACATGCTTATCAATACCCTGCAACGAACTAGCCTCACCTTAATGGCATACAGGCCGGTCATTTATAGTAATTAACTAGAATGCCCAGTTAAAATGACAGGAGCTGAGCGTTAGGAAACCTTAACTGTGTAGTGCTATACGTGCAGTCCATTCCCTCTCAAGCCAGGAAAGCTTGTACTTCATGGAGTATACAAAATGTTCAAAGACGTTCTTTACGGTGTGCATGTGTGTGCCAGCGTGTCCGCTCAATTTCCGTTCCTTTCTCTCCCCCTCTCCTGCTCAGTCCCCTGTCCTCTATCCCACTCCCTCCTCCCCTCACCACCACACACACACACACACACACACACACTAAGTTTCAGTCATCTCCCATCAGAAAATGAACTTATGTGCCTTAGGGAGGCACAAAGCACGATGAGCTGCAGTAAAGGAAGGCTAATGCAGCAAACAGGAAGAGAACTATTTCCATGTATCCATGCTGCAGTCTCCTTCGCTACTTAAATGTCGTCCTGCCCCGTAACTGTGCAAATCTGGATGCTCTGATGGCAAGAGACACGGTCTCCTGCTTCAGAAATATCAGCACTGCCCCCAACGGCTCAGAGCAATATACAGAGCACCCCAGCATGGGAAGGGTAGGGGTAATAGTGAAAGAGAGCTCATGGGTGGCTGGAGAATCATGGACACACCACCTACAAACGCAGGTAAAGGAAAAAGCATGAGAGAGTGTAAAAGCTCCAAAATCACTCACACTCTCTCACACACACACACTCACACTCTCTCTCTCACTCTCTCTTCCATCCCCAGCAGCTGTGCAAAAACAGCCAGCACACTCCCCTTCCAACCTTCACCTTCTTCTGGCCAACGTGGTCTGAACTGAAGTAATGATTCACGATGCCAGCCCTACCCCCCAGTGAATGCAGACAGCTATGTTTGGAATCAGAGGCCACATTTTTATTACAAACTGAAACTTGAGGTTAACTTCAGCTTCACAGCTGTTAATGGGAGCAGGGCAGGATACCTGTAGGGGGCCATAAGAAAGTCCATGAAAGTGGCCATTGAACCGATGGCATTAGTGGTCACCCATCACTGAGCACAGCCATTACTGTCTTAGTGGTGTCAGTGACTCTGCAGCTTGCCCCCATCCAGGGAGAGAACCTTTATATCAGGAGCAAGCCTGTGATGGAGGCAGAGGAAACGCTGTCAGCACGCCGAGAAGCCCCCTTCATGCAGGAAGTTTGCAGTTTCGAAACATGAACCGCGTCAGGGAACTGTTATAAAGCTAAGTTGGAACAGTTTTTATGTGCAAGTCTATTTAAAAAAAAAAACCAAACAAACAAAAAACCAAACAGATAATTTTACAAACAGCTCTGCCCAGTGATTGTAATTCAGGCATGATTATGAACAGACTCTGTGCTCAAGCCTAGCTGATGAGCAGAATTATGAAGGTCCTTTAATATCATGCTAATGTTAACGTTTCTCTAAGGATATTGACAGTGTGGGGAGTAGATGTTGTAAATTTGAATTAACTTAATCATCCAATTTAGAAAATGTTTGCTGGTCCATGCACCGGAGTTCCCCCCAGTAGTCTGGACAGTTACATCTTGCTTGTCTGGGAATTTCCTCATACCCTAGCTGTAGATCCTTTAAATTTGAGAAGAAATTGCTTTAGTGACTTCCTCAATTGCATTACTGAATGTGTCTGTCTCTTTATCTGATAAATGCTTGCCATGCTGCCTATATAATGCAACACCCGCTGTCCTTACCAGATCATATCTAATAGCTACACATTCTATCTTCCATGCAAATGTCCCATTTCCCAGATTTATTACCCCTGTCTGGGGTAATGAAATGTGAGGCACCACTGCAAACTCCCCGGTAATATTAAATAAGGAATTCTCACACCCTTGAATATGGTCATTGTTGTTTGTATCAGACCTGTTGGACTTGTTTTGAATTAGATCAGTGCTTCTTAATTTTCCCAAATCACTGTTTCCGAGGTGCATGTTAGGCGGGCTTGAGTGTTTCCTTTCGCTTGGAAGATGAGCAGAGCCAGTTGGTCTCAGGGACAGTCCTTGCTGTCCCTGCCCTTAAGGGAATCACTGTGCTGACCAAACCTAGATGTGCACCCTGTGGCCTCACACTGCAGTCCCGGAGGGCCGCTAAATGGTTTGCTTAGTAGGCTATCCGTCATGTATCTGCACGCCATATCGGCATACAGTGGAGGCAGTGCATGCAAATATATATTGCATGAATATTCATTTGAGCAATCCTGAAAAGCAGGCTGGCTTGCGGCCCTTGAGGATTGCAGTTTGACACTTCTGCTTCTATTGCCTTCCTCACATCCAGGCTGGGAACGAATTGGCCACAGCGCCATACGTTGATTTGGCTTTGGTGAGGAGGCCGGTATGGGAATTACCAAAAAGGATACAAAGAAATTCTTTCATGCAGAGTAGATGAAGAAATCCTAGTCAGCTGTCAGTGAAACAGCCAACCTGGTTGGAGTGCCATGAATAAATGCATGTTAGCGATGCTAGAGCTTAGATATTCATCCCGCGGGAGGAGGGAATAGCTTCTCTTTCTCTCGCGTGGGTACCGTGAGGATTTTGAGGGTGCTGGCAATGGTGCCACTTTTTTTTTTTTAAAACCTAGGGGCTGAAGGAGAGGAATCAGTCTGATACAGCCCACAACTTCACTTAAAAAGACTTTATTTTCAGTAAATCAATGAGCGTCAAAGTTACCCTGGATAAACTTTATCCGGGAAACTTTAGCTGTGAATATTTGATGGAAGACAAGTTCTGCTAAATATTCAGCCAAATTTTTCTGGCTAGCTTTATTTTTATTTTATTTATTAATTATTTAATTCCACTTTACAGTCCACCGGTTCCATATGTTCCACCATTAACCTGGATAATGTTGCCATTTGCCAGCTTACTAAATATTAACCTCCTATTCATTTTTTATTTTCTTTTTTCCCCATTGATTACTATGAATTCGAGGGGCACATGGTGCTGGAAACAGGTGTAAATGAGGTTAAGTGGTAACTGAAATGTGGGCATGCATTACTGGCTTCTTGTTCTTATGCTTTGTGGTGAGATCCCTGCGCTTCCTCCGTGCAACTCCATACGCTGGTGATGTCGTCAGAGCAATTCTGCATAATAGGGACAGTGTAATGAAGGTCATGCATGTCGTAATGAAGAAAACGTATCACGTGATTCCAAGTAGAGCTGACCTAAAGATGCATAAAGGGTATGCATACTCCTGAATGGTCTTGAAAAGAGGAGGGAAAAGTTGTTTGATTGTTTCATTAAAGCATTCCACTGCAATGTGGCTAAAATCTTGCCCAATGTGACACAGTCTGGGTCCTTTTACCAGCATGCAAGTTGGGTAATTTCCAGACAGCCAATTTACAGGAGTAAAATGCTTCAGGCTCCGTGGAAGTCCCTTTGAAAATTGCCCTCACAAGTGGTATGTTTTTGGTTTTTCTAGGTGTTATGGGACGCGTTTTGAGGGGGGTCCATAAGGTTGCTTTTTTTATTTTATTTTATATTTATTGAATTTTCATAATTTCAAATACATTGAAACCACAATTTCACAGAAAACAGGAAGAGAAATATAAGAAACACAGTTTTTACATTATTTTCCAGGAAAATAATCAATATAATGTAAAATTTCTTCCATATTATAAGTAAATATTGGGGAGACCCTGAAGTATAAGCGGTACATTAAGAAAGATCATATTCTCAAAGAACAAAAAACCGGCACAGATTAACATTTAGATTAGCCTTCACTTCCAGATCCTATCTGGAATGAGAGTCCAGGTATAGATGTAGTTGCTCTATTTCTGTAAATACATACTTATCATCATGGTAAACCAGAATACAATGAGAAGGATATCGCAAATAAAATGTGGCTCCTCTGGCCACAATTTCATTTCTCATAGACAGGAAGGCTTTTCTTTTCTCTTGAATTCTTTTGGTAATGTCCGGAAAAACTCTAATTTGAAAGACATAGAATAAATCAGACTGCTTTTTAAACAATCTCTTTAAGACTTCATCCCTGTCGGATATCTGCAGAAAAGTCACTAGGACTGTTGTCCTTTCTTCAATTTTTGCTTCAAACGATTTCTCAAAGAAATCTGTTAAATTATCTGTGGAGGTTTTTTTGTCCAACAACTCTTCTTGCTGCACTTTCTCTTTTCTTGATCTTTCAGGTATATAATAAAATCTCGACATTATTGGTATTGTTATTTCTGTATAGGTCAAAATATTTATGAAATAACTTTTGATTAAATATTTTAATGGCATCCATTTTGTTTTTGGAAAGTTCAAAATTCTTAAGTAATTTTTCCATAGTTGATTTTCCAAAAAATCAATCTTCCCATTAGCATAGGATTCAGATCTTATAAGATTAACTTGTACCTCTTTTATTTTTTTAATTTCTTTGTCTACCGTTTCTAAAGATTTTTCAATCGTTTGGACTTTAATCTCCAAGGAATTAGATTTTTCCATATTCTGCTTCACCACATTTGTTAAATCAATTATAGCCATGTTCATTGTGGTCAGGGCCTTCCAAATCTCTTCAGACGTTATTTTCTCAGGTACTCTTAATGGGTAATTCAGTACTACGTGTGTTCCTTTTTTCTCACCTCCTTTATCTGGAAGGCCTTCCTTACCCAGCTCATCTAGCCATATTCCGGCCTCTCCCCCCCTGGAGCCTGAATTTTCAAGGCTCTCCGAAGTAGGCACAGGTTCCATACCTCTTCTCTGGGGGTCCATCGATTTTCCTGAAAGCTGGCTCGGCGATTCCTCTAGCTGCTGTTCCATCCCCCCTTCCATCGGGGGTTTGTAAGGGAAGGAAGGAGTTGTCGGCTCGCCGGGGCTTAAAGATATTTCGTTGGCCAAGGCATGCGGCGTCCGCTCTCCGCCATCTGCGCCAGCGGCCCCACTCTCCGGCACAATCTGCACACCATGAAACGCTTCCTCGATCCGCGTTTGGCGATAAGGCATTTCAGGTGTTGAGGTCGAAACCTCCCGGATCCTTGCCCTACGTTTGGTGTGCGGCATGAAAAATATAGAGGAAAAAAAGTTCCAGAGGAAAATTTAGGCAAGTTTCAGCAGAAAGAAACGCGGAGCTCAGTCGCTTCCATGCTCACGGTGTGGCAGCCTTCTTGGGTCTCTTCCCCATAAGGTTGCTTTTGAAAAACATTGTCCACTCATGCAGTATTGCATAAGTAAGCACTTGGGAGTTTTCAAAGTGATGTACACTGATTTAAAAAGCATTTTACCCTCTCTAATCTATTGTCTGAAAGTGCCCACCCTTGATGCGGCTACAAGTTTGAGCGTCCTTCCATGGTGCTTGTAATTTTAAATTCATTGAGAACAGCTGTTCCCAGAGCTGTGTTTAGGTGGAGAGAGGAAAAGTATTGTGTAGCTTGGAAACTGCAGTCTATGTGTGATGGGATGCCAAATTCTGCCCCTTACAAATATGGCAGCAGTGGCTTCAGCTGATCTGCCTGCCCTTAGTGTGTGTCAGGGGTCTCAACCAGGCCCTGTCAGTGTGATGTTAGCGTACCCTATTATCATTATTTACTTTGTTTTATGTTTCTCTTTTATCTGTAAATCACCATGACCCTTTGGAATGGCTAGCAACAAATATTTTTTTCTGAATAAATAAATAGGTGAGTTAACGAAGAGTACCATTCCCCACTGGGAGGGGTTATGAGTCTGAATAAGGGTTGCACCCATGTGATGTAGCACAGGGTGCAAGGAAGGTTAGAGAATAAGGAGGGGGTCAGCCTTAACCCAGGACCGAGGCTGTGGGGCTCTCTCCTTGTGGGGGACACTGCAAGAAATCTTTACCTCCACAGGGAAAGGACCAGGAGGAGTGGACTCCCTGTCATCCGGAGGGCTGTCTGGGGAAAATGTTTAGGAGTGCAGAAGTCCTGGGATTCCAGTGTTTTCTAGGAAGAAGTGTTCCTGCGGAAATTCTTGAGTCTGAAGAGCGAGGGATTCCTTCAGGAACAGAACGTCACCTGAGGATTGTCCTTTGGGGAGCATTAGAGAGAAGCCGCCTGCCAGAGGAAGGTCCTGAGGACGCGCTGACTGACCACAAAAATCTGCCAGAGGCTCCATTGGAAGTGAGAATTGAGAGAGAGCGATGGAAATCTGCTCCACCCAAAAGGAAGTGGGAGGGCCCAGGGAGAAAGGGTCCCTAAATCTAAACCCCCCCGCCCTTTCGTCATAATATAGTGACCCTCCCGCTACAGTGGCTGATGTGCCATAATGAAAGTAGGGTTTCAGATGTTATTAGAGGAGGGGTCACCCTAACAAGAAAACCAAGAAGGCGAGGGGAGAAAGGGAATTCTCCTGCCAACTGAATCCCCCTTAAAATGGAAAACCCCACCAGCACATCCCTCGGGGGTAGAGGGGGAAGGCAGAACCCAAATTACAGAAGCAAAATTTCAATGTAAACAGATGAAAACCCTTGGAGCATTCAGGATACTTCAGAACTGCTGAATCTATTTTCAAGCAAGAATTATCAGTGTTGTATCTACAATGAATAATATATTAAGAACAAAACAGGATAGCAGATGTTCATATAAATATTAACTAATAAGAGCTATTTCTTATTCTTCTTAGCTCCAGGAACTAACAGGACCGGTTCTGAATATAAACCAAGATATCTCTCAGATAAGTCCTCTATTAGTCCTCTCTTTTAACAGTGGCTTATTAAAGATGAAGATTTAAAAATAGTTGTTTAAAGAAGCTGATTCTTTGTCTAAACTCTTTTTCAGATGTTGTTCCTGGAACCAGCTGATGAACGGTAAATTGAAAGGATTACCAGGAGATGTCTACAGTAAGTATAAGTTATTCACCATTTGTGTCTCTCTTTCTCTTGTTGTCTCCTTTTACTTTTTCCGTCACTATCTGGTTTTGTTTCTTTAATCTCCTTCTTTCTCTCTTTTTCATGCTCTCTGTTTGTGATGTTCACTGTTGCCTTTTCTGTTTGTGAATTTCCTTTCCTTTTCTTTAAACTTTCTGTAGGTATAAATGACTGTTGGTCCATCTAGACTTTCTGGTGGCTGAGGTGTCAGTATACACTTACCTGTGGCCTATATTTAAATAATTTGAGCCATATCCCTCGGCAGCCCCAAACTCTGGAGCACCCTCCCAACGGAACTAAGAACTCAATCAGACCTAAAAACCTTCAAAAAGGATCTTAAAACCTGGATGTTCACCAAAGCCTACCAAAACACCCAATGACTCATACTCACCCTCCCCAAAATATAACACAAATCTGGATTGAATCTTCCTCGTCCCTGCCCTATTAGCCTTCATTCAGAACCCCACCATGTTCCCCTTGCTACGTTAAGAATATCCCCCTCAATCTTAATAATACTTTAAATGAACACTGTATGTATAAATGATCGCTATATGTATAAATGAACGCTCTTTGTATATCAATGCGTCTACTAACCTTCTAACACTTTATCCATCAAATACGAGTTAATAAAAATCAATATGATATTAATCCCCATCCTAACCTCTTAACATCTTACCCATCGAAACTTGTAAACCGTTGTGATGGCGAAACCGAATGACAGTATATAAAACTCGATAAAATAAATAAATAAATAAATAAATAAGGGTGTGCTGGTTCTTCGTCCTCTCACCAAATCGAGGGGGTCGATAATAGGGGCACTGTTTGCATTCGCTGCTTGATTAGCTGAGAGGCACTGGTAAATTCCCTCTCAGGAACTCTTTTTATCAAAATATGCTGATCTTCTCTTATGCTGTACTTTAAATAAATGAGAAACAGTATTCCTGACTACACTAATGTGATAGGCTTCAAGTCAGAGAAATTAAAGTGTATACTAAGTGCTGTCTCATTGGCTTGGTGTCACTTAATACTAGCTATGGTGTCAAGAAAATAAATGATAATTAAGTATCCCTATGTTTAACAGGATGAAGAGGGAGGTTGTGACACATATTGGCAGTGCTGACACAGACACACACAGAATTTCCTCCCATTCTGTATGCTTAGGCTGACTCAGTCCAAAATTATCATGAGAGTCTTAAAGTTCTAACTTATACAAATATTACAAGAGCAGCTTTGAATTGCAATGTGACTTTTATGTCCTGCCACTGTGAATTATCCTGCACTTCTTTATTCTCTAGACTTACAAATGCTTAACTCTAGAACACCTTTGATCCTTTTATACTGTAATTGTAATAAGACAGAGACCACTAATCTCTCCCTCTCTGCATTTTCAGTTTCTATTCACTGTTTTTTCAAAAAAAAATTGCTTTCTCATAAATCCTCCTTTCCTGAATTTAGAATATCAGTTTTGCTTAACTTTACAATTTTTAGTAATAAACCAGCTTAAAGATTAGGAGGCCTTATTTAAAGAAGAGGTGAGCTCTTCCCCTGCCTTCTCATACAGCACCTTTATATTATCTGGGATTCTACTGGTGATAACAATATCCAGAATGCTATTCATTCAAGGAAGTTAAAGTATTTTAGCCCCAAATGATGATTAAGGACTAAGGTACCACTGTAGTTCATAGGCTAGAGACTAATTTTTTCAAAAGTGATGCCTTTTACACTTCCAGAATTCCTTAGCCTTTCACACCTTTTCTAACAAATGCCAAGAAATATTCCACAGTCTTGGCTAAAATGTATTTTTATCTGCTCTTGACCTGTTTTTTACCTGGACAAACTTCTTCAAATTTGCATTTAATCGCTGTAAGTTTCACACACACACACACACATCCCATAAAATCTTAAATGTGCTTATTCCTTCACTCGGAGTCCTTTTTTCAGTAAAAATGATACTTAAACAGACTCTGTGGAAGAGTAGCTGCTCTGAGCTCCTCAAGGAATTCCCATCAGCCCTAGCACTAGCTGGCTGCCTTTGCAAAATGAAAGTAAGATCTTGACAGCTCTGCTTATGACTTGATTAAGTCTTATTCTCTTCAATCCTGCCCCCCTTCTTGGCTGCACGGTGCTGCTTTCTTTTTTTCTGCAGCTTGTCACTGTCTGTATTTTAACAGCAGACTGACTCAATAGCTCCAATACCTCCACAAGTATGAGCCACTGCAGCCATCCAAATCAAGCCAGGGACACCTCAGAACTTTGAGCTCTCTTCTAAAGGGTCTATGACAGCCCTAATAGCTCTCTCCTCGAGCAGTCTTGTACACAGCTCAGAGCAGGTACAGGTCATCCCAAGACTGTTCAAAATGAGCTATAACCTCAGCCCAGCAAAGACTTTTTTAAAATTATTTTGAGCCACAGAACTGGGGTCAGAGTGTTGATTTTTGGAGCGACTGGACTGATGTTCAGAAGAGCCTCAAAGTAAACAAAATTTTGAGGGCCTTAAAGACACTTTCTCCCTTATTTATTTATTTATTTATTTAGTAAGTATACCGACATTCGATCGAGATATCACATCGGTTTCCAGGTAACAGGTTGAATAGGGCGAGATCTGCCCTATTTTACATTGTAACAAGATAACAATTAATTAAACAATTGAAATAAAAAACTTTGTAATAGTTGAATACAAGTAAATGTGAATATAAATTTGTAGCATATAACCTATATACAATATATACAATATGACTTGGTTACGAAATAGATAGGGTGTCAGGGGATGTGGAAGGGAAGGGAGGGAGTGGGAATGGGGTCGGTGGAGGGAAGGGAGGTGAAGGGGGGAGGGGGGGGAGGGGGGAGGATCGGGGGGGGGAGTAGGTGGGGGTGGTTGTGAGAGGGGGTGTTATGCGTTAGTGCAGGTTAGGAATCAAGTGGGAAGGCTTTCAAGAACAAGCATGTGGGAACTCTGGGATGTCAGGGTCCTTGCATGTTCTGTGCCCCATACCTTGTGCCCAAGAGCTGACCGGGACAAGGCTACATTTATATTCACTTTTCCAGGAAACTTCTACCTATGGAAAAAATAGATGCAAGTGACCCTGCATGCTTTGTACTCAGGGCAAATTTCCACGCTGTGGTCTGTGTGGACTTTCACTTGAGAATTGATGCAAAGCCTGCAGGTAAAATGCACAATGCAGACAGTGTGAATATTGCCCCCCTGGTTGTTTAGAAGAAACTTTTATGTATTTGATATACTACCATTTATATTTTGGTTCTTTGTTGTGGCTGTTAGAAAATTAGCCTCTGGTTTTTTTTTCTTTGTACCTTATTGAAGCCTACCAGATACAGTATTTGAATATTTTATTGCATATCCCTTTTTTCTCTTGACTTTCATGCCTTAAATCTGTCTACATCAGAGCTTTCCAAACTGTGTGTCGGGACACGTTAGTGTGTCGCCTGCAGTGTGCAGGTGTGTCGCGCAAGCCCGGTCAACTCTGATGTGAGTTTGGGCTTTTTTTTTCTAGAGATTCACTTTTTTTTTTTGGTTTATGGGTTGCTTATTATTGGGTGATTTTTGCTATCAATCGCATTTTTTTGGGGGGGCTTGGTGGGTGGAACGAGCCCAGCCATCCTTGCATTGGCTGCTGCTGCCGATGAGGCCTGGCCATGAGGAATACTGACTGCAAGCAGCAGTGTCTGGTGATCATGGAAGGGAGTGAAGCACTTAACTGGCAACAATCAAAAAGACGAGGTACATGAGTGTGGGGGCCAGACATGTGCTGGGGGGAGAGAGATGAGTGAGTGGGGGGCAAACGTGCTGGGGGGACAGACATGTGCTTGAGGGGGAGAGATATGAGTGTGTGGGGGCCAGACGTGCTGGGGGGAGGAGAGAGATGAGTGTGTGGGGGACAGACAATTTGTTTTATTATTGTTTCTCATAAATTATAACAATAACATGAATCTTGGAATATATATTTTTAATATAAATTTAAGGTTTTCATGAGATAGGTTGTGTCGTGAAACATTTTATTTATGTATATATTTAAGGAAACATACATAAATTGTCGAAATATGTTTCGTTCGTTTAACCTTTAACCTCTGGTTTACTAGTAGACTGAATTACCGTGTCGTGAAATTATGTTTGCCTAAAAAGTGTGTCACCAACATGAAAAGTTTGGAAAGCTCTGGTCTACATAATACTTATAGTTAGGGCTAATGATTTTGTGGGATTATTTTTGACAAGGCTTGAAGTCCAGCCCATATAGTGACGTTCCAAGCTCCCAAGAAAATGAGACAAGGTCAATCAATATACAACAGGAGCATCAGGGTTTTAATGCATTAAAACATATAATTGGGGAGAGGTGGCAAGTTTCCTACCATGCACCTCAACCTAGCTACACTTCCTAGTGAAGGACAAAATAAGGAGAAGGAGTGATCTCCTGCAGGTGGTCAGGCTTGTAGGACAGACAACTGGGTGATATCCTTAGTGCTGTGGGTGTGGGTGGTGCAAAGGGTACAGAAGGGTGACAGCCAGAGCAAGAGCAATGTAGACAGCCAAACTAGAGAGATAGTAGAAAGATAGTGGATGCCCTTCAAGAGAAGTAGAGAGATAGTGGATTACCTTCAAGGGGCTCTGCTCAAACAATTTGTAATGTAATTGATGAGGGAGAGTGTGATACTCAACCTAAAACTCGAAAATGGGGATAATGTCTCTAAAGTCCGCTTAGGCACTCAGCTGAGCACCAGTGATCATCAGATGGTATGGTCTTATATAACAAATAAGATACAGAGAAGTCACATGAAGAACCAAGTTTTGAATTTCAAAAGTGGTTGACAAATTTTTTCAGATATATCAGAGAAGAAGGAAAGATCAGAAGTGGTATAGTGAAATTGAAAGGTGACAAGGAGCAATTTGTGGAGAGAGACAAAGAAATGGCAGAAATACTAAACAAATACTTCAGTTTGGTATTCACAAATGAAAACCTTGGAGAAGGACCATTGCTGTTTGAGAAGACCGAAGATGGGGGTGGAGTAGACGAAACTCTGTTTACAGAAGAGAATGTATGGGAAAAGCTAGGAAAACTGAAAGTAGACAAGGCCATGGGGCTGGATCAGGTACATCACAGGATACTGAGGGAGCGACATGCTGGTGGGTCCACTGAAAGACCTGTTGAATAGATCCCTGGAAATGGGAGAGGTGCTGAGTGACTGGAAAAGAGCTGTGGTGGTCCCACTTCACAAGAGTAATAGTAGAGAGGAGGCTGGAAACTACAGGCTGATTAGCCTCACCTTGGTGGTGGGAAAATTAATGGAGACTCTGCTGAAGGAAAGGATAGGGAACTATCTACAATCCAGTAGGGATGTGAATCGTTTTAGGACGATTAAAATTATCGTCCGATAATTTTAATATCGTCTTAAACCGTTATGGAACACAATACAATAGAGATTCTAACGATTTATCGTTATAAATCGTTAGAATCGTGAGCCGGCACACTAAAACCCCCTAAAACCCACCCCCGACCCTTTAAATTAAATCCCCCACCCTCCCGAACCCCCCCCCCCAAATGACTTAAATAACCTGCGGGTCCAGCGGCGGTCCGGAACGGAAGCGGTCCGGAACGGGCTCCTGCTACTGAATCTTGTTGTCTTCGGCCGGCGCCATTTTCCAAAATGGCGCCGAAAAATGGCGGCGGCCATAGACGAACACGATTGGACGGCAGGAGGTCCTTCCGGACCCCCGCTGGACTTTTGGCAAGTCTTGTGGGGGTCAGGAGGCCCCCCCCAAGCTGGCCAAAAGTTCCTGGAGGTCCAGCGGGGGTCAGGGAGCGATTTCCCGCCGCGAATCGTTTTCGTACGGAAAATGGCGCCGGCAGGAGATCGACTGCAGGAGGTCATTCAGCGAGGGTTCCGGCGCCTCGCTGAACGACCTCCTGCAGTCGATCTCCTGCCGGCGCCATTTTCCGTACGAAAACGATTCGCGGCGGGAAATCGCTCCCTGACCCCCGCTGGACCTCCAGGAACTTTTGGCCAGCTTGGGGGGGGCCTCCTGACCCCCACAAGACTTGCCAAAAGTCCAGCGGGGGTCCGGAAGGACCTCCTGCCGTCCAATCGTGTTCGTCTATGGCCGCTGCCATTTTTCGGCGCCATTTTGGAAAATGGCGCCGGCCGAAGACAACAAGATTCAGTAGCAGGAGCCCGTTCCGGACCGCTGCCGTTCCGGACCGCCGCTGGACCCGCAGGTTATTTAAGTCATTTGGGGGGGGGTTCGGGAGGGTGGGGGATTTAATTTAAAGGGTCGGGGGTGGGTTTTAGGGGGTTTTAATGTGCCGGTTTTGCGATTTTACGTTTTTTCGATTTTTTACGATTTTTCACGATTTTTCACGATATTTTACCCCCCCAAACGGCAACAATACGATTCCCTCCCCCTCCCAGCCGAAATCGATCGTTAAGACGATCGAGTACACGATTCACATCTCTACAATCCAGTGGATTACTGGATCCGAGGCAGCATGGATTCACCAGGTAAAGTCCTGTCAGATACATTTGACAGATTTTTTTTTGATTGGGTGACTAGAGAATTGGATCAAGGAAGACTGCTCAATGTGATTTGCTTGGATTTCAGCAAAGCTTTTGATACGGTCTTGCATAGAAGGCTCGTGAATAAAATGAGAAACTTGGAACTTGGCGCTAAGGTAGTGAAATGGATTACAGACTGGTTGACTGACAGAAGACAGTGTGTAATAGTAAATGGAACATACACTGAAGATAGAACCATGTTACGTGGAGTGCCACAGGGATCAGTTTTGGGACCGATTCTGTTCAATATCTTTGTGAGCAACATTGCGGAAGGGACAGAAGGTAAAGTTTGTATATTTGTGGATGATACTAAGATCTGCAACAGAATGGATATGCCTGAAGGAGTAAGAATAAAAAGTGATTTAAGAAATCTTGAAGCGTGGTCGATGTTTTGGCAGCTGGGATTCAATGCCAAGAAGTGCAGTCATGCATCTGGGTTGTGGTAATCCAAAAGAGCTGTATGTGATGGGGGATGAAAGACTGATGTGCATGGACTGGGAGAGGGACCTTGGGGTGATAGTATCTGGTGATCTGAAGGAGGCAAAGCAATGTGACAAGGTGATAGCTAAAGATGGAAGAATGCTGGGCTGCTTGGAGAGGAATAACCAGTAAGAAATAAGAAATGATAAAATCCTTGGGGCCTCATTTTCTAAAGTATCGCAGGCCTGCGATACTTTAGAAAAATGCGGTAACGAGGGGCAGGGGGCCGAAATGGGGGGGGGGGGGGGCGGTCATGTGCTAGCTGGCAATGATCGCACCTCCGCGGTGCGATCGCTGCTGGCATCGCGCCCTATAACTACACCATAGGTGTAGTTATAGGGCGTCCACGCCGTCCTCGCAGAGTCGGCCCCGGTGTTGCCCCGACTCCTCCTCTTCTGGGGCCAACTCCACCCCGATGTAGGTAGCACAGGCGTGCGCTACCTTTGCTAGCTATCGCAGGCTTGCGCTGTTATCGCAAGCCTGCGATAGCCTTAGAAAATAAGGCCCTTGGTGAGGCCTCAACTGGAGTACTGTGTTCAGTTCTAGAGACCATATCTCAAAAAGAAATAGACACCGGACGGAGGCATTCCAGAGAAGGACAATCAAAATGGTGTGGAGTCTGTATCGGAAGACTTATGAGGAGAGGCTGAAGGTTCTTAATATGTATACCCTGAAAGAGAGGAGATGCAGAAGAGATATGATGCAAACCTTCAGATACCTTAATGGTTTTAATGATGCATGATCTTTAAACCTTTTCTGGAGGAAAGCAAACAATAGGAATAGTGGTCACGATATGATACTCCAGAGAGGACGCCTCAGAACCAATGTCAGGAAATATTTCTTTTCTTTATGGAGAGAGTAGAGGATGCCTGGAATGCCCTTCTGGAAGAGGTGGTGAAGACAAAAACAGTAAACAAATTCAAAAAGGTGCATGGGAGGTAACCAGCATGGAGCGGCAGCTATTACACCTAGCAGAAGGCATGGGGATTACTAACTTTAACCAATTACATGATTTTGAGGCAACTGCAGCATCGCTCTCCACTTCAATGGGGGAGGAAATTGAATTCAGAGGACAGCCAGCAGTGGCCCTGGCTTTTATGTTCCGGTCATTGGAGAGGGAGCGCAGAACTGCTTTTGCGGCCAGGTCCAAAAGCAAAGCATGGTCAAGCAGCAGCAATTGTGTGGATTGTCGGGAAGGCTGCTCACCCTGCAAAAGTGTTGCTAGCAGTAATTTTGTTATGGGCTTGACAGTTGCTTGGTTTTGATTTTTAATATTACTACCCTTAACATAAGGCTTGGGAATAACCTGCACGGAGCAGGAGTTACCACCATAAGAAACTTATTGGGCAGACTGGTTGGACCATTTGGGCTTTTTCTGCCTTCGTTACTATCTTGCTATGTAAACTTGTATGGCTGGCAGTTGGGAGATATCTTTGCTAGAGCAGTGAAGCCAGGGACAACCAGGCATATTGCCTGAGTCAAGTAGCCTTTATTTGCTAACATCTATTATATTCTGTTTTGTATTGTACAAAATGTTCATTCAGAAAATCATCATTTGTGAACATACATATTTTTTCTCAGGTGTTTAACCTGACCTACATTACACAATTCCTAAAACATGAAAATTATGGAACGTGCATAGTGTCATATACCTTCTGTGTTACTCTTTCTCCCCCAAAGCCCCTCCTAGCCTATATATTCCTTGCCCATTTTATGACTTGGTAAGAAATAAATTGTTCAATATGGGAGCATTTATCCCAAATATACTGAAACCTTTTTTTTTTATTGCATATCGATCAATAGTTTTATATTTAAGATTTGATTTATATTTTATGCTGTTTTGTTTTTTTTTTTTATTAATTTTGAATGTTGCTTTGAGCCACATTTTGAGGGAATGGAGGAATCTCAACAATTTTAAACAAAATAAATAACAGGAGGACCATGATATTGTGTTTCAGTTTCCTCTTGCCACCTTCGTACTACAATTTCATAACAACTGCTTAGAAAAAGAACAGCGTTCAAGGAATTCCAGGCCTCCAGTAAATAAAAAGCAAGTTAAAGGAAACCTGAGGAGCTGTCAAATAAGCTGAGTTCTTCACTATATTGCAGGTGGCAAGGGAGCTGATCAGCTCTGAAAAGCCTGCAAGAGGATCCTTTTGAAATAAAATGAAAAATTATGGGATTTCCAAATCTCTCCGTCAGGAATTCTTCAGTCAAAATGGCAGTTGTCGGGGAAAAGATAAAGCAAACGCCATTAAGAACTCAAAACGGAATATTAGTCTTAGACTGTCAGGAAATTACAATGAACAAATGGTTTGCACATTCCAATATGAGCTGGGCGCACATAATATATACAGTACATTGTTATGCACGGCCCCCTGTGCCAGCAGACTTTTTATGTTAGAAAAAGAAACACAAACATAATAGTCTGAGCTAGATTAACGCTTTTAGCCTGATCTCCTACAGGGAAATTGGCTTTTATAAGATCATCTCGTCTCTTTGGCATCCTCCAACCTCGGAGAAGGTTGGAGGATGACAAATCACTGTTCATTCAATTCTATTCAATTCTTTGCCACATAGAGCACCGTATCCAGTGATCCTTGGCCCATACGTTGTTGTGTGCCCCTGACCTCTTTGCCCCCCGCTTACTTAGATTCACTATTTGTTCACTCAGCTTCGTCTCTTAAAGGGAAAGGGGCCAGTTCAGTTCATTTGAAATCTTAGGAAAGTGATGCCACTGAGCATTATGAAAGCTGCCTTGCCACTGGTGAGCAGTCATGCCCATATGCAAAGTAAGCGTCATGAAATGTTCCCAAACCTTGTTATGTTACTAAACTGCTGGATGCATGTGTTAACTTACACAGTATCAGCAGAGAGCCGCGTTCTACTTAGGCTGATCATGTGGGCACTGCAAGTTAAAATCACAATGCCTATACAGTCCGACCAAAAATATGGTCCATGTTCAAGATTTTACATGACGGTTTCATGCACAACCTCCGTGTGGCTAAGAGAGTGCCATTTTATGAAAGAGGTTATCAATGGTATAACTTAAGTCTTGCTTCAGTATAAACACATGGAAACAGAATTTTAACTTCCATTCTTGACCACTATTCACCCTTTCAACAAGTCAAAAGGCTTACAATAGTTTCTGTTTGCTTGTTTTTTAACCAAGAAAAAAGTGCTAACAGTTTATTGGGCTTTACTGTAAGTGAAAAAAGAATACACGACAAAGATGACATCGCTTTTATATATTTATTTACAATCATTTATTAATCGCCTACCTGATAAAAATCTTTCTAAGTGATGTACAACATCTTGGGGCAGATTTTCAAAGGGGTACACGTGTAAGATATACGCGTACCCCCAGAAAACCTGCCTCAAACTCCCCCTGCGCGCGCCGAGCCTATGTTGAATAGGCTCGGCAGTGTGCACAAGCCCCGGGACACGCGTAAGTCCTGGGGCTTTGCTAAGGTGGCGTGTCGGGGGCATGTCAGGGGGCGTGTCACGGCAGCACGTCATCCGGGGCAGGGCCGCAGGTGTGGTTCTGGCCCAGGGGCATTTCGGGGGTGTGGTCGAGGCCTCCGAAACTGCTCCCGGGCCGGGGAATTGCGCAGCCGGCGTGCATGAGTTACGTCTGCCTCGGGCAGGCATAACTCTTCAAAGGTAGGGGGGGGTTTAGATAGGGCTGGGGGGTGGGTTAGGTAGGGGAAGGGAGGGGAAGGTGCGGGGGGTAGAAGGTGGAGGGTAGAAGGAACAGGGGTAGGCTGCGCGGCTCAGCGCGAGCAGGCTGCCGATTTTGCACAGCCTTGAGCGCGCTGACCCCGGATTATAAAGGATACGCGTGGCTACGCGCATATCTATTAACATCTGGCGTACTCTTGTTCGCACCTGGTGCACGAACAAAAGTACGCGCGGGCGTACTTTATTAAAATCTACCTCCTTATAAACAATTTTTAAAGACATTTTTTAAATCATGTAAAGTTAAACTTACATAATCACATATGTTCCCTTCAAGTCCACATTATATTGGAGCCGAAATAAGAAACTAAGAAAAACAGATCTATCTATTATAATCCAGCTTGCTAGCCAATTAATTCGGTCACATTACTTAATCCCGTTTATCATCCATTACCACACAAAAAAAGATTATATTAGGTAGCTAGATTTATCTATAAGAAAAGTCTGCAGGTGTGCTGGGTCAGTGATGTTAATCAGATACTGGGATATCAGCTATCCAAGCCTCCCTTTGAGTTGAGCAAGCATTCCCCAAGTTTCAGTTTGAACTACGGAGATGTACAGGTCAAAACCCCACCTGCAGGCCAGCTCAAAGGAACTGAACTCGCTCTAGGAAAACCACAAATCTCAGGGAAAAACAAGTAATCACAGTGCACATAAAAGCCCTATTTCATCGCACTTCCTCCTTAAAAGGAGTCTCCAGACTGTGGCCTGTTTGAACTGCTGGTTGGGTCTGTAGTGCAGGGTCTGGCTCATCCTTCCTGGAGAGTCCATCTGCATTGCCATGTTCACTGCTCTTCCAGTGCTTGATGGTGAAGTTGTACATCAGTATAGACAAACTCCAATGAAATAGTTTTCTGTTCTCTCCCAGGTTTGTTTGTTTTTTTTGCCAGACCAGTGTGGTCTTTGCTGACAATGAAATCCCATCCATACAGAAAGGCTGCAGTTTTTTAAGGGTCTGCTCTAAGATCAGGCATTTCTTTTTTCATTAGTGGCAGAGACCACTTCTTTGTACAGGAGCTTGTGGTCCAGATATGCACTGAGGTGCTCTTCTATTTACTGCCCACTTGACTGAGCACATTTCCACAGCTCCAGTGCCATAAATCGAGGTATCAAGTCTATACCACAAATCTTTGGTTATAGTTTGGTGCAGCCAGTAATGAAGCTATAGCCAACACAGTCTTTAATGCTTGGAAGGCTGCTTCACATTCTGGTGAGCAAGAAATAGCTTGAGGTAGTCTCTTTTAAGTCAGGTCAGTCCAGAGATTTAGCTATTGCGCTCTACTGCGGCACACATTTTCTGTAATAACCTGCTGTCCCCAAGAAAACTAGAATTGGCTTCTTTGTCTGAGTGGTGGGCCACTTTTGCATAATTCTACTTTTGCTAGTTCAGGCTTTAACTGTTCACTTCCCTCTCTGTATCCTAAGTACTGGACTTCTGCTATTCCCACCTGACATTTGCTGGGTTTGATAGTCAGGCCTGCCCTTGGGATCTGGTCTAATACCCCAGCTGAATGGATCAGGTGGTCATCCTATGTTTGGCTGTACATGACAAGGTTGACTAGATATGCCATAGTGTGTTCTTGGAGTCCATCTAACAGTGAGTTTACTAGGTACTGGCATATACTAGAGGTGTTTTTCATGCCAAAAAGGCATTACAGTAAATTCATAGAGGCCAAATGGGGTAGGAAGTGTGGATTGCGCTTGAGTAGCAGTTCTTAGGGTGATCTGCCAATACCCACGACTAAGGTGCATAATCGTTGGGTACTGGGCCCTAGCTAAGCAGTCTAGCAATTCATCCATCTGGGGCATTGGATATAGTACATAGAGATAGAGAAATGTGACATCAGATTAAAACCATACAGCTTATGTGGTCTTCCCATTCACACCAATTATTCAGGTCTACAATCCCTACCACTCCTTCAGAGAACCCCTGTGCTTATCTCATGCTTTCTTAAATTCAGACACTGTACTTGTCACTGTAAACGGCCTGCAAAGGGGAGCCCCTATATCTATGGTGTCCAAGGCCAGTGGTAAGGAGGGGGCTCAAGATGTTGCCTATAGGGGAACTCCCAGAAGCGCGCTCTCTTACTGGGTTAAAAGATTAGGGCCCAATTCAGTCTCCTGAAGAGTGGAAGAGAAGGGATAAAAGGGAAAGGGAAGTCAGGTGTGGGTAAACAGTTTAGGTTTTCTTTTAAAATGTATTGTATTAATTGAATATGCTGACAACAGATTATTTTAAAACTTTTTGTTTATAGTATTTCAATAAATACAAATACTTTATCTTTGCATGGAAATATATGGACAGAAATATGGAAATATAATTAACAAAGAAATAATAAAGCAATTATTACAAATTGTTGTCCAAAAATACAATTAACAACAAATAAGGAGTCACAAATAAAAGGGAGAATATACGAAAGCAATATGAAGAAACTGGCTTAACATAATATCATACTGACATTGTTCTATGCCCATCATACACTAGATATCTCAGGAGAAGAGGTTAAAGGCTTCTCGGAATCCAGTAATGCCCTTAATTGCTCAGGATAAAAGAAAATGAAGAATTCTTAAACTTAATATAACATTTTCAAGGTTAGTAGAGAGAGAAAGAACACCCAATTAAAATTGCCTGTTGTCTATAAGTAAGAAAAGCCCTTCTTCTTGAGTTACAAGTGCCAAATCAGGAAAAACACGTACCAGTTGACCATAAAACAAAGAGGACAAATTCCTGAATTTGTAATATCAATTTCTAATTCAAAATGTTGCAACAAATATTAAACACAATTCTAATCTTTTTTCTTTCTATCCCTATAAAACCAGTTCCAAATGCTATTAATAAAACTCTATTAGATAAGTATAATGTATCTTTATTCCAAGTTCTGCAAATCTTTAAATTATCTTAGAAGAATTTCTAAAAGAATTTACATAAGAACATAAGAAAATGCCATACTGGGTCAGACCAAGGGTCCATCAAGCCCAGCATCCTGTTTCCAACAGTGGCCAATCCAGGCCATAAGAACCTGGCAAGTACCCAAACACTAAGTCTTTGTGTTTTCCCATATTGCAGGTATTCTGAATTTACTATGGATGCTCCTACAGGTATGAAGCTTGTTAATTTTTTTCCTCATTCAAGTTTGATTCTTACGTCTTTCCCTGTGTTTGACATACATCTGTTAAGAATTATTGGTGTGCACACTTTGGTTACCAGGTGTCAGGTTCTTGTCTGCAATGCAATGATAGTCTCTTCCAGGATGTGCCATCTTTTGCCTTTTTCGCATCTCTCCAACCTACTATCCTAATCTTTAGATAACAAAAAAACAGAAATCTAACTACTACGCTATTCCTAGCTCTTCCGGCAAACTAATGTGTACCCTGAAGTATGTCTTGGAGTCTTGTTGTACTTTCTTGGCTAACTAATGTCATAAAGCAAAATGTAATTTGGTCTTCCTAATCTATAATGAAACAATGAAGAAACATACTTTTTAAATAAACAATTTTCTTAACTCAAAAGTAGCTCTTTCTTATTTCTGCCACAAAAGTAATTACTGTTAACTTTTATTCTGATTGACCTAACAGAGTATGAGATCCTATTCTTTGAACAACTTGTTACAGAAACTAAGCACTTTCATGTTTTATTTTTTTATTATTGTTCACAAGGACTCTTTTCACTTAAACTTTCAACAACCTAGCTGGCAAAGCATTAGTAAAGGACAGGCAGTCTCTAGTAGTAGTCATCAGTGGGCAAATAGTTAGTCCGGCAACTACCATAAGCCTTTCTCACCTCCACTCATTCACTTCATTAAAGATGAAAAAACTCCATGATTCAGCTTATAATTATTCTTAATCTAGCTCTCCCTGTCTCCTATCTTGTCAATGATCACTTTAATAAATTTGACTATCTAAAATTCCTTTTCATACACTTACAGTCAGCCCAGTGTATTTGGGGTGTTCCTTCAGTGTTGTTCCATTTTAAATCTGCTTTGGACTGGCTCCATTACAAAGTAGCAGTCTAAGAGTCTGCCCTCAGCAGTCTCTAATGATGTTCTCTATATAATTCTAAACTCTTATCTTATTAATGCAATTGTATCAATCCTCCAGTGACATCTCTAAGGAACTACTGCTGTGGACGTCTCTGAGCTCCACTAAAACTTGTCAGTGCCACAGATATCAACCCTCTGCTTCATGTGAGGACAACATACAATTTTCAGGCCATTGACTTCACCTCAACATGCTTTAGAAACCTCTTGGGCACTGGTCAAATTACCTCTGCATGGTGTCCTTCCATGAGCCATTCACTGAGTTGTTTACCCAAGTCAGTCTAAGTTTCCATAGCAACAGCTATTAAATCTGACGAGCCAGGCTGGGAGAAACACGAACCGGATTAGTTCTTTTTCTTTACCTGGAGTTTTAAAAACAAAATTTTCCACGTTCTTTGTTTTGACTCTAAAAGTTATTCCCAGGATATTTTAGAGATGGTTTGGGTTGGTAGAGGGCACCCTGTTTCTTGTTTTGCTGTAATTTGTATTTTTATTGGCCAAACTTACTTTCCTTTTGCATTTTTTATGTGGTGGGGGACTGTCTGATGAAACCTATCCACAACCTAGGTGTTAACTGACTTTATTTCACTTGTTTTTGATATCTGTAGTGGCACTCATGCTGCCTTTTTTTTAAAATGTTTCTTTTTAACCTTCCTGGGTATGCAAGGCCTTTTAACCCCCATGACATGACCTTTGTTATTTGTATTTATTTTTGCAGTTTATATTATTTTAAAAATATTTGTAATTCTTATCAGCAGTACTGCGGTTCCGGAAGTGACATCACGTCAGTGTCACTGCCAGAACTGGGCCTCTCTTGATTTCGGTTCTGGGCGCTTTTCTGGCAGTCTCTCCCCTTGTAAAACCACAGTGGTACAAGTCCCCTGGTGCCGCTACCATCTTTGGGAGGAGCGGCAGCAGAACCTGCTCCGCCCCCCAGCTCTAGTGCCTCCGTGTGAAGAACAGACTCATTGCTGCTGCAGCCCAATGCTGTTTTCAGCTTCAGGAAGCCTCAGAATCTGGCTGCCACATCCCTAAAAAAACCCCCAAAAAACGTAGCTGCACAGCCCTGACTCTGTAGCCCTCCTCTGCAACCACAGGCACCAGCATCCAACCTGGGACCCCCTGTCATGGCAGTACTGCTTCTGGGAGATACGACTACTCCCTTTCTCAGGTAACTCTTTATATATTTTTATTTTATTTTTAAGCCCCTATCTATTCCCCTATTACATCTCCACCATTACCATCAGCATTGAAAGGCTGTTCCATTAATCCACCGAACATTCTGTAAATAAATATTTCCTTAGATTACTCCTGAGTCCACCCCCGTTCACTCTCATCCCAGGACCCTTTGTTTCAGAGTCTCCTTTCTGTTGAAAGAAGTCTGCCTCCTGTGCAATGACACCTTTGAGGTATTTATAAAGCTCCATCGTATCTCACCTGTCTCCTTCGTCCTGCCACACTAATCCAAACAAGTGGGATTTTTCCCTCCTATCAGCAGATGGAGGCAGAGTGCAAGACTCTTTCTCTGATGTCCCTTCCTATGTAGGCCGGCACAGTAGGGAAGAGGTCAGTAGTCTCTGCCTCTAGCAGATGGTGGGAGTCCGCTGCTACAGCAGGCGAAGAAGGAAGTGTAGCTCTGGGGCAACCGTCTTCCTAAGGTCGACGTTCCCAGGCTTAGCCAGAGTTGGGTTAGGGGAGCTTCTTAGGATGACAGTTCTCCCTAGGGCTGATCTTCCCTTTCCCAGGGCAATCAGGAGTTTTCTGCCTGTATTTCCCGCTGAGTTAAGAGTCTCTTTAAAAAGGAAAAAGCCACAGCAGTACAAGCAGAAGGCCATAGGAGGAAGGCCCTGAGGACTCAGCTCTAACCACCCCAGGAGCTCCACTCTGGGTGTAGAGTATCACAGGCTCTTTATGCAAAAATTGGGACGATGCTGAGAAGGGAACTATGATGGAGGAGGGAGGCAGGCCTGGCCCCTTTGATCATCACAGCCTGCCCTCTGCAGTGCTTCCAGCACATTTTAAGCAGGGAAATGCTGGTGATAGGTGCTAAAGGCGCGCTTCTACTGCATCAGACTCAAGGCTCTTAACTGAGGGAGGGACCTAACAGTATCACCTCAGGAGGCAAGCGGTGTTATCCAGACACTCATCTGCTCCAGAAACTGTACTTTTTAACTTTTTTTTTTTTTTTTTTTTAATTTACAGGCAATCCCCAGTGGGGAAATGCATGTCCACCATCTGCTGGAGACAGAAAATACTAGTGGGCTGATATCGGGGCAGGGCTATATATCCATGACGTTAGCTTTTATTCCATCTTCATCTGCTGGTAGAGGTGCATAGCCCACTTAGAGTGCAGAGGAAATCAACTATGATGCCCAGTTCTTTTTCCTGGGTGGTAGCTCCTAATATGGAACCTAACATTGTGTAACTACAGCATGGGTTATTTTTCCCTATATGCAACACCTTGCACTTGTCCACATTATATTTTATCTGCCATATGGATGACCAATCTTCCAGTCTCACAAGGTCCTCCTGCATTTTATCACAATCCACTTGTGATTTAACTACTTTGAATAATTTTGTATCATCTGCAAATTTGATAAACTCACTCATTGTACCCCTTTCTAGATCATTTATAAATATATTAAAAAGCACGGGTCCAAGTACAGATCCCTGAGGCACTCCCCTGTTTACCTTTTTCCACTGAGAAAGCTGACCATTTATTCCTACTCTCTGTTTCCTGTCTTTTAAACTCTGTAATCCACAAAAGGACATTGCCTCCTATTCCATGTTTTTTTCAGTTTTCTTAGAAGCCTCTCATAAGGGACTTTATCAAACGCCTTCTGAAAATCCATAGGATACAATCTCTCATGATTTTCTTCTGATAGCTGGCCAGCCCCTTGCTGCAAGATTTTTAAGTCAGAGTTAGTATGTTGTACTTTCTGGAAAACATATCCCTGCCTTATGTCAGTATCCATAGCTGAAAGGGTATCTGCTTGTGATTCTGTCAGGTCAAGGTCAGTGATCTGGTCATCGGTTTGTCAGACAAGTCAGGCTCTCCTATACTTGCAGCCCAGGTCACCTCAGGAACTGGCTTAGCTGGAATTATGGGGGAACTCTCCCCTACTTCACAATCAGCTGGTACCACTTGGACTGACTCAGAGTCTAGAACTGGAGGGGTGATTTCAGCTGGTTCTGACTTCAGGTTACCATGGAAGAAACATTAACTTTGCCATCAATGTAATATTCATTGGACTTTTGTTGGTCCCATACACCACTGGCATGCTCTTCATTACTCCTATTTCTCTATATATGGGCTTGATACCCCAATACTGATATATGTGAGCAATGGGTATAGTTTCTCAGGTTCCATTGGTCCACACTATATTTGCAGTGTGCTTCTGGCACCAGTTCAGGTTGCAAAAGGGTTATGTTCGAGCCAGTGTCCACCAGCTCAGTTACCTAGGTCTGATTCACAGCCACTGGCATGCTGTAGTGTTGTGGAGGCTCAACTGCCTTTTTGTTGATACTGAATAGGCGTCTTCCCTGGAACTGGGACTGCCTATGAAAGCTGCCAGCTTCAATGCAAGAGCTGGAGTGCCTTTCTTACAGGTTCGTGAATGTCAGGGCTATCCACCTTGAAATGTCCTGTGCCAACATTGGTAATAAAGGTGTTCATGCTTGAAGTCCTTAGGTTTCGGATAAAAACTGGAAGGTTTGCAGAATGTCTCTGAAGTTGCAAGAACATTTAGACTTAAGGCCTTGACTGATCTTAGATCCCTGCTGTTGTGGATACTGTCGGCTTCTCTTTCCCAACCAGGGCTGATTAATCACAAAGATGTCAATCAACTCATCTGCCTTCTCTGGAGCACACAGCTGATGATCTTGAACATGCTCGCGCTCCCCTGGATGACACCATTGTAAAATCTGCTCCAGGACCATCTGATTTTGACAGCCTTCCAGGGTTTTACCCTCAGATCCAGTAAACCACTGGTTGTGCTGGTATCTTAGCTGGATCCCAAACTTGCTGTATCATCTGCCCTTTTCTGCAAATTCTAAATCTGGTTCTGTAGTTATCAGGGGTGATTGCATAATGGTTCAGCAAGGTCTTGCATACTTCATCAAACTGGGAGCATGCCTCCATGGACAGTTCTTGGAATGACTTACATGCTCTCCCAGTGAGCTTTCCTCCTAAATAGCCCACTCAGTCCTTCTCAAGAATCTCATTGAGACTGCAGATTTTCTCAAAGGTATTAGATACCCATCAATGTCACCTTGAATATTGTCAAACTGTGCAATCAAGTTGGATGCTATCTGGCTGTGGAGCCAGTCCCTGTCTTCTGCACAGAGGATGAGATAAAATTTGGATATGAACCATTTCCTTCTCTATCTTCATTTTCTGCAGCCAAAATTCCTGCTTCTCTCACAGCTGTTGGTCCTCTCACGCTTCCTAACACAGCTGAATGTAGATCTGCCATATTTCAGCCGACATGGCATCAGGCTCTGCCAGTTCTCAGGCTTGTACCAATAAGAAGTCTGGACTCCTGCCAGGAGTGGAACTCAGGATGCACTGATACTCCTTCACTAGAGTAAGCATGTGCAGAAACTCCTTGTCACCATGGACATTTGAATGGACAGGCACATCCAGAATCTGATGGTCACTTCTGTCCACTATTGGCATGCGAACGTCTGCCATCAGTACGCAATCACCTGCTATCTGTATACAGTCAAACTCCAGCACACAGCTAATCTCCTGACTCTACCAACAAAAACTGAATGGGGAAAAGGGATTCTGCTGCTATTTCAGTTACTCACTGTGCTCAGTGTCTGGAGGCGGCGGAGCAAAAATCAGTCTAAATCACTCAGTGGGTAGTAACCTTCAACCTACACACTAAACCTGAGGATCCCACTTCTATCACCAGAAAATGTCTGTCACATAATGTATTAGTGCTGCCCCTAACATCCACTCAGTTTTAACCCTGTGGACACTTGGAGCACCCTGCAAAGCACTACTTAAGTCCACCTATTCATGTAGCCCTACAATCTTCCTGTCAGAAAGCTCTGTTGTTAAAGCTGGTATTTAGCAATCTGTAGTTATTTAGAATAGTTGTGGGTGGATCCTTGGATCAGTGGTAGATGACCACGCCCTCGGGGGAAATCCCGAGAGGGACCATTGGTCAGGCTTAGTGTAGGAGACAAACACACATTAGTTCTTTTATTAGATAATATAGTAAACCACCAAAGGTGGCAGTAGTGAGCTGGAAGCGCCCGGCTGGGCTGTAGTCCCTCAGGTTCTGGAACAGCGATCCCCAGGTGGCTGAGCTATAGAGAAACTAAGAAAGTGAGTAGGCAGTATATGCAGAGTTCTGGAACAAGTCCTTGATGGTATTTATTTATTTATTTATTTTAAATTTTTATATACCGGAATTCCTGTATGCAATACAAATCAGTCCGGTTTACAAGTAACGAAAGAGGTTGCCCTGGTCTGGGAAGTTAGACCTGGGTTTTTTTACATAGAACATGGAACAATAACAATAAACCATTGAACATTATTACAAATAACATAGAGTGTAACAATAGCGTTTAACAGATTTAACCTTTTTTACAAGGAACTTTAGTAGCGAATATGGTCTGCAGTAGACGGTTATATAAAGGTGAATAATGACTGTTAGAATTGTGAATAAGCAATTACGGTATGAAAATTAAGTGGCAAGGTGTTGGTGATACCCTGCAATGGTTGGATCTGAAAGTCAGGAGGAGGTGCCTATTGGAAAGCTTGCCTGAAGAGCCAGGTTTTTAACCTTTTTTTGAACTCTAGTAGATTGGATTCGAGTCGAAGGTCTGGTGGGAGCGCATTCCATTGGTGTGGTCCCGCAGTGGAGAGTGCTCTTTTTCTTAGTGTTGATTTGGCAGGAGCTGCGGCTAACGTGCCTTTGTAGGCGCTTCTGATGTGTCTGGAAGATAAGTGTGGACGAAGTTGGGTTTGTAGAGATATAGGTGCGACGTTATGAATTGCATTGTGGTAACATACACACAATATTGTGTGTGTTACCACAATGCACACACACAATAGTCTCTTGAGGCAGCCCAGGAGATGGTATGCATTAGGCCCTCGAGGAGCGAGTACCTGATCCCAAGGAAAGCTCTGAGAGATAGATGGAAACTCACTGATGTTGTAAGCAGCGATGACTTCTTAGCAGAAGTGGTATCCAGGAGCAAGTCCGGGATGTGGGCCCTCAAGGAGCGAGTACCGGTTCCGGACTGCGACCTGAAAAGAAAAAGAGAGAGTGAGGCTCCCAAGGAGCAGGTACCTCTAGAGGAGGCAGAGTAGGGTTGCGGAGAGTGAATCCCATCCACAGCAACCATGAGGAAGCTAGGTAAACCAATCCCTTGCTAACTCGTCTTGTTAGCGAAAACTGAGACCTTAAATATCTGGAGCTGGTGACGTCATCTCAGGGGACGCCCCTGAGGTTTGCGCCAATGCTGGTACATCAGTCGGGCCACGCGCGCCCTTAGGCATCTGGTCAACATGGCGGCTTGCAGCGTCGAGCCGGTCCGGGGACGCTGGAGGAGGATGGCATGGAGACGCCGCAGCAGCTAGCCTTCCATCAACCCCGAAGGGAGTCGCCAATGAGGTGATGTGGGCGGAGCAGAGACGTCAGGCAGCGACGGACACAACACTTCCTCTTGCCAACTATATTCCTGCTTGCTCTGAGAACATATCCTATCTGCACGCCATTCCATGGGGTTTTCTAGGGATGTTGAGACCCCACACAACCCAGGGGTCACACACTTTTTAGAAATGTGCCTACAGACAAATACTGAAAATACTGGGATAATGACTCAGTCCAGGTCAGAGCTAACAAGCTAAAGAGTTTATTAATAAATAGCAAGAATAATGAATGGAAAAAAGATTTAACTTGCAAACAGTAACATGTAAAATAACAAGGATTTATATAGTAAATACTAAGTAGACACTTTTCACTGTACTTATCCAGTGCCTCAGGAGGTCAGGAAAGAGGTGTCCACACAGCTGGAACTGGGCTTCAGCACAGGTCTGAGCTCTGTACTTCCAGGCAAGACTGGTCCTTCAGTTACAACCCACTGATACCTAGTCCTGAAGTTGCTAGAACTATCCAAACACATAAAGTAATAGCACAATGTACTAGCAAAGGATTTCTGACCAATGGCACTGTAGAATATGTCTTACAGCTTCCTCAAGATAATGGGATATCTGTTGTCCAAGCCTCATTTTGAGTCAAGCAAGCATCCCAAGCCTTGTAAATGCCCAAACCCCCAACAGCAGGCCAGCTCAAAGAAATGAGCTCTCTCTAGGGAAAATATAAATCTCAGGGCAAGAAAAAAAAATCACAGTGCACATGAAACCCCTTGTTTCACCACGGGGGCTACTTCCAGTTGAGATGGCATCCCACAGGATCAGGAGAAAATTGTAGGGCCAAAAATAAGTCGCTCTATTGAGCAATTACCAGTCAGAAGCTTGCCTTGAGAATCCCACTACTCATCCAGCCCACTGCTAACTGATGAGCAGGCTCTACAAAAGTCATTGCTGCTTAAGCAGATATCTGACCTGAAATCCTTTTGTAAATATTAGGAATATTTTAGATGAAAGAATAAAATGAGTACAATATTGTATTTTCCTCTTCAGTGCATCCTGTTATTTGTTTCCAGTCCAGTGGATAAAGGTGATGATACATTGGACTGTTCTATTGCTAGTTGTTCCAGTATATAATGCCCAGCAGCAATCAACAAGACCCTCATGCTCCAATGTTTGATTGGATTTATAATAAATAACACTTCACTCTTAAGCTGTAAAGATGTGGAGCTTACAACGAAAAAAGTACACATACCAGAAGATTTTCTAGCAGGTTAGCAAATTCATCAGAAACACTTCAGTAAATTTTAAAGATCAAATTAGTTAAATGATTTAGAAATTTTATAGGTTTTTGTACGTCTCGCTGTTACTTTTTGGCAATACACAAATTTAATACACTTCACTGCTATGAGTCTCAGCAGACATGATATATAATCTTGGGATTTGCAAATGCAAGTGTTCAATAATTGTGTGTCAGGAATCTCTAAGCTCTTCATCTATTGCTAATTTACCGCTAAACAGAGAATGCATTTTGATTTTCCAAGCAATTTATATTATGCCTGCGGTCTCAGTAACCATCATACAAAATCAGCATATCAGCAATCACTAAATATACTTCCAGGAAACATTAGATACACATTTTTATTTGTTTTTTGTTTTTTTTTAAACCTTTAGACTTTTTGTATGCAGTGATAAAACAGATTATCTTTGAGCATTACATGTAATTGAAGTCACAGAGTGAACTATTTTCACTGTGGTCACAAAGGTGCTCTTACAGATAAGTCAAATCAAAACTGCCTGAAAGAGACACATCAGGAGTGAACCCCAAATCTTTCTAAACAACCTCCCATTGGTACGTGTCATAAAATACATCTACTTTTCCTTATTCTCACTATTCAGTCACGGAAGAGTTTTCACAGCACACCTGACCTCGCCACTCACGAGATAAAGAAACATCTTTCATCGTATGTGATCAATGGAAACAAAGGTAATTACTTACCTGTAACTGCTGTTCTAGAGATAGCATCCTAACAGAGTCACACTGACCTGTCAGATTCTGTACCTGATCAGAAAGAGTTTTCCAAACTCTGGAGCAGAGATGATGAATTCCCATCCTCAAGTACCATGAACAAGATTTCATCAATGAACATTCGGGAGACATGTTTGCATATATCTGGCCTGAGAATCAGGTTAATTCACATAATTGTGGTATCCTGGAAACCCAACTTAAGGAATAGGGTTCACCATCCCTGCTCTGGAATATTCTCAAGGTTCTGATGCTGTTAGGTGACATTGGGACCATTGGAACTAATAATTGTCCTTGTTGATACAATAGGACAAAAAAGGGAACATGAAAAACTCCCAAAAGAGAAGGCAAGTCTTGGGTGGCCTGTGTGCGTCTAGTTGGATGCTGTCCTTGTAGCAATTACTTATAATTAATTACTCTTCAAAGATTAGCATTGCTAATAAAGCCACATTGATGGGATTCACTAACAGTGTGCAAGAGAGAAAAACTGAATAGTTAACACAGATATATTTATTTCATGTTGTATGTGTTTTATTTTAACTCAAAAGGATGAGAGAAACAGAAAACCTTGAAGACAAAAAAAATAAAAATGAGCCCTAGAGGGATGGTAGCTGGGCAATATTCCAAGAACAAAGGAAAAATCTAGAGCTCTTACTGGAGGCAGGTCTATATAACAGGGTTTTGGTGAACTTATGGAATAAACCTCAAATCACGGCTTTGCAAATCTCAACAGTGCAAGCAGACCTGAAGCTGGCTATAGCTGTTGTCATTGTTCTAACAGCATAAGCACCTATATAATCCACTCCAGAGTCAAGTCTGCCAGGACATAATGAAAAGTGCAAACTGCCAGCAAACTGGAAATAGTTTCTTTATATCACAGGAAGGCCAGGTATGTTGTGGTAAACAATATATACATACATACACACACAAAAAAGAAATATATATACACACGTCTATCTATTGCTGTCTCCCTCTCTCTCTCTCTCTATATATATATATACTAAGATGGCTACAGTCAACCTGTCATCATATGTTTAAAACACAGTTCTCACTGTCGAAAGATACTGTCAACCTGTCATATACAAAAGAAGATGCGATAGTGCACACAGCCTTTGCTGAATGTCCAGAATAATCCCCACTGCAGTGTACATACTTTCTCTGGCACATGAAACAAGCTGACGATGGTATTGCTTATTGGGCTAATGTAATACACTTATGAATCGCTTTCACGAGTTGCACACCCTTCATCAGGTCAGTGAAAAATGAGCTACAGGTGATGTTGCCTGAATATAAAAGTAGATGGTTGGATTACAATATCAGTGTTTGCTATAAAAGTCATACATTTTGCACTGTCCAAAGGGAGGGAATAATCTCATGGAAGCTAGCCCTAAATGTATTGGATTAATCCAATAAAAAAGTAATCACATCCAATTTGTTGCTGATCTTTATTTCTGTGCATTTAAGTGAACAAACAGGGTAACTGCATGACTTCATTCAACATAGGATGAAAGAAACACCCAGAAATGCTACCCAAAGAAGAGAGACCTACAACAGATAGGATGATTCAGCACTCGTTCCAGCTGTGCTCGCAAAGTAGATCCCTATCGTAATTAGCTTGATTCATGGGAATTAAACATTAACATTAAAGGTCACCACAGTAACTTTTATTATTTAGTTACAGGCTTGTCCAAAATAAAGATCAAAATCTCTGCAAAAGGGTTTTTATGAAATTATTTATCACAATATCTTTCTGGGCTAATTTTTCTCTCCATCTGGTTAACAGATCACACTCTACTTAGAAATAATGTACCATAAATACATTTTTTAAGAGCATGAAAGTGCTATATGCTTCAGTGCCTCACACAGTAACTTGGTTGTATCCCTTGCAAAATAGTCTGTTTACTGGAAAAAAAAAAATTAGGACGACTAAGAGCTCCTTTAAAGCAGCAGTAGTAGGTAGATTCTTCGTCAAGATGTTTCTTGGTTTTCTTTTCTGTTTAGATCCTGTTCATAGCTCTCTTCTCCTTTTGGTCGCACAGATTTTAGTTTGCATATTTTCAGACTTTTTGGAAAAAAAAGAGCATAATTTTTATTGTGGTCACATCTCTTGTTTAAAAAAAAAACCTCTTCTCCAGTGATGACTACATAGGTTTCTGATAAGGATCAGTCCAACCGCACTTTGGTTTATTTAGAGACATAATGGTGCGCGTGGCTAAGTAGGAGGTATTTTAGAAAACTTTGATCACTAATTTTACTTCAGGTCTAAAATAAAAATCAGAATATAAAGAGTGTTCTTAATAATTCTGAAGGTGCGAACTTCCCAGGGAACACTTTAACATTGTGCTGCTCATACTGATACTTTAGGTCTTGATTTTCAAAGCAACTTACACACAAAACCCTATTTTATGCATGTACGTGGTACTTTGAAAATCAATTTGCGGGGACTGTATATATAAAAGTACGCATCAAACTCCATTTTGCACTTGCTTTTACCTGCATTAGTAAGAGGCATTCCAGACAGCGGAGTCTGGATTTTCAAAGAGATGCACATGCAGAAATTTACATCTGTATAAGTGCATACAGGAAAACCCCACAAAGTTTCACTTTGAAAATTTGGCAAAGTCTGCAGGTACTTCATCCCTACACGAGCTGCTATAAAATGACTCTCTCCATATTTAGGAGAGAAAAAAGAGAAGATTCTTAGTTACTTTTCTCTTTTCAGGAATTTAAAGTAAACTTCACACTGGATTTAGAAGAAAGCTATACCTTCTGTGCACTATGTTACAATTCAAAGATACTCCCGACAACTCGTAATACTCACCTAGGATCAAACAAACATTTTCCTGCCGAGGCATTTTTTTAAGTAGCTCACCCTGCAATTTCCCTGAATCTCTAGAATCAGTTTGTTGCCAAGAAAATAAAAAATGTCCACCCGCTTGGTAGATCTCATTGGTCCATATTCCATCACATACAGTTCCATCCCTTTCCATGTGAGGTAACTTGTCACATTGCTCCAGACATAGCTGCTTCCCGGAGTTTAGATAACTCGCAGGAAACTAATCAAAGAAATTCAAAAGCAATGACTTAGCTGTAGAGGATCGATTACTGTTTGCTGTGTTTACATCTGCAGTACTGAAGTGCACAGATATTGCAGCTTTCTTCTGAAAGGTTGGAGATAGGCAAAATGATCCAGGCATTTTGTTTATTGGTTTACACACTGCCTCTCCGGTTGCAAAAACCCTTGCGATCATAAACCCCACCTCTAATCCAAGTATTCAGCCATGGGGTGGGCAGGCTTTATTGGTCCCTAATGGTTCATCACAACTAACACAAATACTTGGACTAAATTCAGCCTTTCTAACCACGACCATTTCACCCAACTCTAGAAGATATATTTGAGCTGGCAAAGTATATGAGCAACAGTCAGTCTGTATTAATAGACATGATTCTGGGGGCAAACAGACTGGCATCTCTAAGAACACTGTGCAAATTGTAATCCTATCAGCTCCAAAACATGTCTGTCTGAGGCAGGCAACAGGCTCATTTAAAAATAGCAATTTAATATATATATTGCTTTTAAAGTTTTAGTTTCTTCTATAAAATTCACTTGAATACACAAAACATAGGAAACTGTCCAGCACAGAGGGCTGCCAGATGCTAAGCCATTATCTTGGGGGGCTGCTTAATAGCAAAGCCCCCGCCTTTAAAATGAGGTGCATCCACTTTATGGCGTTGCACTACAGATGGTCCCATATCAGTCAGCGTCTTTTCCTTCTCCCTGGAAAAAAAAAAAGAGGCACATTTTACTTTCAGCATCAACAATCTTGTGAACAATGCACATTTTTAACATGATGATTAAATCCTATTTTAGTTTAACAAGCAAACTAAATCCTAAATTTCTTAAACTGCAAAAAGCCTATAAAGCTTGTTAAACAGCTTTTATTGCGCAATATTGTGCGATATTCATGTCACGCAGCATTTCGGCCACAAACATGCCCCTATTATGTTAGCTGCTTAACATGCGATATACATGCATGAATTTCGCAAATCCATACAAAGCAGTTAATACATACCTAATTCTATGCTAATAATATAAGGGTAGATTTTAAAACGTGCGTGGGCTACCCTGTGCGTACACATGGATGCCCGATTTTATAAAGTGCGCGCGCAGGTGTGCACATGTTATAAAATCGGGGGTCGGCGTGCACAAGGGGTGCATAATTGTGCAACTCGCGTGCACGCCGATGCCCGCAGCCTTCCCTCGTTCCCTACCCCCTACCCTGACCTTCCTACCCCTTCCCCTAGACTTCCCTCCCCCTAACCCTAACCTAACCCTCCCCCAAATTTTTATTTTACCTGTTGCACCTGCCTGGAGGCACCCCGCCCACTCCCCCAGGACATAGGCGCTTGACCGGGCCTTTTAAAATAGGCCCGGCGCGCATAAGGCCGGTCACACGCGTAAATCCCCGGGATTTACATATGTGACTTTTTAAAAATTCGAGTCATAGTGTGGCTGACTTAGAAAAAACATGAGTCCCATTATATTTTTGCATTTGAAGGAGGTTTAGATATTTTATCTCAGCAGCATTGAGATGCTACTACCAGTCCCGATGATCCTATAGTAAAATTTAAAGGGCCCGGAGGCCCAAAACTACACCCCCGCCCAAGTTTAAAATTCCTCTCAAGGGGGTCTCGAAACCTCTGCTCACCCTTCTGCTGCCTTTCAAGGTGGAGTGGACCTTTAAAAGTAAAAAAACAAAAAGCCTCATAGTCATGTGGCAAGGCCACACCCCTTCTCAAACCCCTCCCCTTTTATCTAACCCCCCCCCCCCCCCTTGTTCCAACTAAATCCCTCTCCTCTTTCAAATCCCTCCCTGCACCAGCTGACACCCATCCAAACCCTGCCTTCCTGAAGCAGACCAGAATCCCTTGTGCCATCAAAAAAGAACATGGTGGTCTAGAGGGGCCTCCCAGAATCCCACCCCCCTCTCCATCTGTGAAGAGTCATTGGTGGCTCAGCAGTGGCCCAGACCAGGCCCTAGCTCCAGGCCGGTTGATACCATCTTTCAAAATGTCGCTAACTGGTCTTTGCCCCATCACCACCAATGATTCTTTGTAGAGGTAGAGGGAGGTGGGGGGTTCAGGGGTTCCCCTAAACCACCATATCCTTTTTTGATGAAGGGAAGAGGAAGAGGAAGGGGTCCCACTAGGCATCAGGGATTCTGGTCTATTTTGTGAAGGGAGGAACCGATGGGATGCCAGCTGGTGTGGGGGGGGGGGGGGTAGTGGAGGGGGGATTTGGTTGGAATGGAGGGGGGTCTGGGAATGGGGAAGAGCATTGCCTCGCAATTAAAGGTTTTCTTGTTTTAATTTTAGAGTCCATGTCACCTTGAGAGGCTGCGGTGGGTTGGGCATGGGTCTCGGGAGTCCCCCGGGGAGGAATTTAACTTTGGGAGCACAGATTCTGGCCGCAGGGCCCTTTAAAATCAAGGCAGCGCTGTGCAAAGCTGCCATCACAAGTTTTTTAGGGGTGCATCACGTTATTTTTTCTTGCTGAGGTTTTCCATGTGAAAAAATAATGCGAGGATACTGACGTAATATTTTCTTGGGGCAAGACACAATATCACGGGGACGCCTCTCCTGCGATAAAATATGACAGATTGCTAAACCTCCCTAGAAGTTGCCTATTCTGAATATATATGATTATGTTTACATATTCAGCAGAAACATACAACTGATTGCTATTAATGGCATTAAGTATCTCTTTACAAACTATACCGTGTAATCTGAGTCTTTGAAGGTATAATTATGAATAAGTTAAACTAATTTTATTTTTTCCAATCAGAACTTCTAAAGTATGTATTCAGAATTCATAATCCAGTCAAATATGTTGGTTTCCCAGTCTTTATACTGGAAATCTCAAGGTATTGTAACTAGAAACCAAGGAAGAGAGGGGGGTGAAAGAGAAAAAGAGAGGAGGGGAAGGGTAGTTCACGTGAAGGAGAGATCTTCAGAAGAAGGGGCAGAGGTAGGATTAGCAATGAAATCAGGGAATAGGGGAGACAAAAGAAGGATATTGTGGATAGCAGTGTACATGGGTATGATATGAATTTTATCTTGCTATTGTTTGTTTGTACAATACCACAAACATCTGGATTAACCAGTCATGTAGGTTTTATTCTACCTATGAGGACTATTTTTACATTTGCCATGTCCTCTGAGTTTCACATTTTTTCCCCTCTAGTGTTTTGAGAACATATACTGTATTCAAACTCAAAACGCCAATTTGCAGCAGCGTAGTACAAACGTTCACATGCAGTAATACAGTTATAAAAAGGAGCAGGCGGTGAATTATGTCTGGCCAGACCTCTCCATCATTAACCCCCAAAGTCAATTTTTTGTTAGCATTTCTCAAAGCTACTGTGCACACATCCACCTCTGTGAAATATATTTGAAAGATATATGGCTACTAGCTTTCTAAAGGACCTCCCAACGCATGAGTATATTCAAAAGGCAGAATACAAACGTCCAGGCATATATCCCAATACCAGCTGGTGCTTCAGACACTGACTGCCTCAGGGGGAAATGGGACTTATCTGAATGTGGTAATCAATGCTGGGTCACCCTCTTCACCTGCAGTGGTCAACACTGGGTCTAAAACCTCTCTGTCTAAAATGCTATAGTTTTTGGCCTCTTTTGATTTTAATTTGAAAATCTGTTCAAAAGCAGCATGTTTTTTCTCATAGTGGAAATTAAAGCAACATCTGCATTGGCTAATATATATATATATTTTTATTTTTGTATTTCTGTTATGTGGTTTTAGTAATTTTCAGAACTAGATGACATAAGTTGATATGATTCCCTCTTGTCATCTTTCTTATGATCAGTCTGTTTCTTTGTTCTTCCCGAAACTGTTTAGATTTTTTTTTTACTACTTATAAACTACTTATTATATGGCTTTTTATATTCACATTTTGTACCTATGATTTTTTTGTGCTTAAGGTTTTTAATATTTTGTATCAAATCACTTTATTTTTCTAATTTGTAAACCGCCTTGAGCGATTTTGGTAAGGCAGCATTGAAGTTTAAATAAACAAATAAAGAAATACATTCACTTCAGGCTCTCCAGCATCCCAATGTCTTAGCAGTGTTGAAAAACAAAAGGAATTTTCGGTGTGAAAGCTTCGTAATCACAAAATGGAATAGTTAAAGAAATACTACGAATGTCTTTTGATAGGTATGGCAGAAATCAAAAACTGGGTTCAGATTAGGTCCTCCTATAATGATGCCTGACAGTATTAATTTAGCTATGCATATCAATGAAGGTGAGTGATTGTAATGCTACCAATCATTAGCAGAGCTAATAAGTAAGTCACAATCTTAATGATGTTCAGCCTAACACCAAGTCTTAACATAAGGTACGCAAGCCTAAAGCAGAGTAATTCATAACTTATTCAGGATCCAGAGTACAGCAGACTGCCTCAAGAATAATTTCTGAAGACAGTGCAGAGACAGGAGAAAATTCAATCTGAAGTGAACTTGGAAAGTGACCCAGAACGAGTCAAACAAAAACTGAATAAGTAACAGGATGTGAAGGACCCTGGAACCAACACACGAGGGACCTCTTGCATTTGAGCAGGTCCAAAAGATAGAGGGAAACGACTAGGAAGAGGGAGAGCCAAGCCAGTGGTCTGGGACGAGTGCTTTTACTACACAGCCTAAAAGAGCATAAGCGAGGAGAGATGGAAACAACTTGCTAGTTTCCTAATCCTTTAGTGCCAATGTCCTGCAACCGGCTTATAGCCACCTAATGGGGGGGTCATCTAAGGTTACAGAAGACCAGATTTGCCACAATTTTATTGGCCAGAAATGTCCCAGCATCTTTTGCTGGTTCTGCCAAGCCTGTCAGCTGCCCAGCAGAAAGAAGCAGCTGTTTGTGCCCGTGGTCCTCCTTCCTATCACGGAGACACCTTAAGAGTAGATCAGAATAATATCTATTGAAAGGTCACTATGGGATACTAATATATCCTAGTGATATATCCTAGTAAAATTGGCTTTTACCTGCATAAATCTGGCACTTTAAATATAACCCCCTTTCAGGCCGATACAGTACAGTGCGCTCCGACGGAGCGCACTGTTAGCCTGCTATTGGACGCGCGTTTTCCCTTACCCCTTATTCAGTAAGGGGAGGAAAACGCGCGTCCAACCCACGGCACCTAATAGCGCGGCACCTAAAAGCAGTAAAAACTGCTTTTCTGTGCACCCTCCGACTTAATATCATGGCGATATTAAGTCGGAGGTCCCG
The DNA here is from genome assembly GCF_901001135.1 of Rhinatrema bivittatum. Lineage (NCBI taxonomy): Eukaryota > Metazoa > Chordata > Amphibia > Gymnophiona > Rhinatrematidae > Rhinatrema > Rhinatrema bivittatum. The sequence goes on along the minus strand of NC_042621.1, from coordinate 280,017,323 downwards.
AAGAGTAAAAAAAGTAAAAATAAAAACAAAAAAAATTGAATTCGGCCCGCGGCTGTCGGGCCGAAAACCGGACGCTCAATTTTGCCGGCGTCCGGTTTCTGAGCCTGTGGCTGTCAGCGGGCTCGAGAACCAATGCCGGCAAAATTGAGCGTCGGCTGTCAAACCCGTTGACAGCCACGGCTCCTGTCAAAAAGGAGGTGCTAGGGACGCTCTAGTGTCCCTAGTGCCTCCTTTTGCCCGGATCTACCGCCGGGCCTAATTTAAATACTGCATTGCGCGCACCAGCGAGTGGCCGGTGCGTGCGCCAGGAGAGCGGGCGTTCGCCCACTCTCCCGCAGACTTTACTGTATCGGCCCGTGTGTGGGGTAACTATGTCCACACAACATTTTTGTGCAGTCAGTTATCCAGACAAAAGGGGCAGGAATGGAGGCATGGTAAAAGGGGGCAAACATATTTAGCCAGAAAGCAACACATTGAGAGCTATCCAGTTGAATTTGAATAGACAAGTTGGTCCACACAAATAGCAGGCTTAAACTTATCCAGATAAAGTTAAGTGGAACACATATCCAGATAAGTTCCATTGAATATTTGAATAAGGATATTTGGATAATTTAACTTACTCTATGTTTTTTTTTAATATGGATCTCTTTGTCTCCCAGATCATGAACCAACTATTCATATTCATGAAGGTCAAATCCCTCTGAACCTCAGAGTGGTGCTCTGGTAGAAATGTTTACTAAAATCCTGAAAAAAATGCTTTGAAAGTTTGCAAACAGAAATGGAAAAGACTGGGATACTCCATTTTCCTTTCTACTATTTGCAGTATGCAAAGTACCCTAAGCATTCAAGGGCTTCTTTCTATTCTCCTCTTAAATGGAAGGAGACCATGAGGCATTCTTGACATTGTCAAAGAAATATGGGAAGAACATAAGTTCTAAATAAGGAATGCGATCAACTACATTGTTACACTTCAAGAGTGCCCCCCAAAGGTTTGACAGGTGGTACAGATCCACCTCGAGGAGGCCCAGGCCCAACAAGTTTCTATTGGTTTTCTACTGGAAAGCCCAATCCTGCTCCTTTGAAACTGGTAACCGGGTTCTGTGTTGCTCCCTTCCTCAGAGAGAATATTACTCGCCAGATGGTAGGGACCATAAAAATATTATGGAAAAGCTGAGTCCTACAAATTGCTAGATACACTAACATGACTAAAGGAAAAAGTCTCAACTCTTATACATTAATCTGCTGAAAAAATAGGTCCCATCTAGTTGCAATCTGGTGTGTCCTGAGTTCCCTAAAAATGACTTAGTCCTGTACCATGCACAAGGAAGGGAATTCAACTGTAACCCTAGAAGACCAACTGTTGCCTCAGCAAAGAAGGAAGCTCATTCAGCAAAACCAGGAAGTACCAGGGAAGACCCACCTCTTCCCCTACGATATCCACAGAAGGAGATGGTCTTCTGACAGAAAACCTATCAAATCTCTGAGGCCAAGAGGACTGCCATCTTCCAAGAAATCAAGATGATGCAACAACTGAGTGTCACTAAAGAGCCCACTATTGACTAGAAATATCCCATTGTATTAGTCCCAAATCCAGATGAAATAATTAAATTTTCTATTGGTTTTCAAAAGTGAACAAGTTATCAAAGCTAGATGCCTACCTAATGCACAGGACTGATAAATGGATCAAATGATTGGGCAAGACCAAGTTTATATCAACTTTATATTTCACTAAAGCCTAGTGGCAGTTGCCACTCACTTCTACCTTCAACAAAAAAATGGCATTTTCCAGTCCTGAAGCTTTCTTCTACTTCATCATTCCAGCTTCTAGACTTCAAGGAGCTTTCACCACATTCCAGCATTTCAAGGACCACCTGTTATACAAGCAGCATCCCTATTCCTCAGCTTACCTCAATGATGACATCTTTAGTAAAAACCGGAAAGACCGCTTGAGGCACCTCCAACTGGCCCTAATACCCTGAACTAAGACGCCTCATCACAAATCTGAGAAAATGTGTGCTAGGCTGCTGGAAGTACAATATTTGGGGTTTTCCCACCTAGGAAGAGAGCAGGTTAGATCCGTTGTCGGAAAGGTAGATGCAATTGCAAATATCTTTACTTCACCCCCATCCCCCCTCCCGTTCCCCAGACAAAGAAACAGATCAAGCTCTTCTTGGGTCTGATCCAGAAATACTAAAGTTAAAAATTCAAAAAAGAGATGTTTTGGATTGCAAATAGTTGTATGACTCCATTATTAGATTCTTCTAGTCTATGCTCATCAGTGGCTGAGATGTTGGCTGATCATTTTGGGGATAATATGTGCAAACCTTATACCAATTTTCAAAGTGTGTTTACACAAATAAGTCCACTTTGAAAATCATCCCAGCAAAACTATGAACACACAATTGCACATGCTATTTGGTGTGCATAATTGGCCAAAAGAATTTACGGCATACTTTTTAAAATAAAATAGTTTGTGCAAGTCCCAACTTTTCTTCACCTACTGGAAGGTCTCTTCCCTATGCATGTGAACATGTGCACATGGATAATTTTAAGAACGTATGGGCCATGCCATTCCTGCAGGTGTGCAGGATGAGTGACTGGGGCTGGGAGTCCAAGGCTGGCTGAGAGGGGGGGGGGCAATGCTGTGGATTGCAAGGCTGAGGGTTCAAGGTTGGCTATGGAGATCTGAGGCTGGGGGCAAGGGGTGTGAGAATGGTTGTGTGGTCTGAGACTAGGGGCTGAATGGTTGGGGACTGAGGCTGGCTGGGGGGGATGAAGTAAGGGGCTGGGGTCCAAGGCTGAGAGTTTGAGGCTGGCTGGGGGGATTGAGGTTAGGTGGGGGCTTAGGTCCTCTCCGCATCCTTTGGCCTTTGGTAGGGTGAAGAGAGCGGGAGGAAGGTGTGGCATGGGAATGTGTTTCTTAGATTCAGGATACAGTCCTTGTCTCCAAGACCTCAACGGGGAGGTTATTCTATGCATCCACTATCCTCTCTATAAAGAAATATTTGCTTAGATAACTCCTGAGTAAACCCCCTTTAATCCTCATCCCATGATCTCCAGTTCTACAGTCTCCTTTCCTTTGGGAGGGGAATGCCTGCCTCTTCTGCATGGAAACCTTAAAAGTATTTAAATGTTTCTAACATATCTCCCCTACCCTGCCTTTCCTCAAGGGCATACATGTTTAAATCTTTTAGTTTGTCCCCATATGCTTTAAAATTATGAGCACTGATCATTTTAGTAGCTACCCTCTAGACCAAGAGGTCTCATCAGGGACTTATAACGAGGTAATATCACCTCCTTTTTTTCTGTTGACCATTCCTCTCCCCAGAAGGCAGCCAAGCATCCTTCTAGCTTTTACTATTACCGTATCCACCTCTTTGGTCACCTTAAAAATCAGCCGATATGATTACCCCCAGATCCCGCTCCTCTTTCATGCTTAGAATGTCATTGCTCCCTTGGGTTTTTGTAACCCAAATGCAGGACTCTGCATTTTATAGCATTAAATCTCAGCTGCCAGACTCTAGATCGTTACTTGAGCTTGACTAGATTCCAGGTGCTAGGCAAGGGCTGGGGCAAAGTACCACATGGGTGTGGTGGGAGGGGTCATTTGTGGGCCTCTAAGCCTCCATGTCGTTCTTGTGGATGTTGGGGATCGGCTGGCAGTCCCCTTCCAATGGCATAAAAGTTGTTATGCTCTTGGGAGGGGAATGCCAACTGATCCCTGAAAACTCTACACAGGGTGCACGTCTGATTACATGCACTGGTGCTGTTATCTTTTAGACCTAAGACACTGGTAAACGCTGCTGAGCAGAAGCACCTGTCTTTGGAAGGAATCACTCAGGTCAGAAGCTCAAACCTGAGATACAAGGGTGAGGACTTCTCTACTGTGACTTTTATAATGATAGCTCCCGGAATTGAAGGGACAAGGGCTATTGTTTTGCCTTGCCTAAACAGCCAAGGATTGTTAAGGGCCATAGGCTCTGTAATGAACTGAGAACTTGCTAGAAAGTTTGTAAAACTGAAACTGCCTGCTTCTCATCTCTGCCACCACGCCCCTCCTGGTCACCCTGTACTTAGATTTCTAATTGTCATTCCAGCCCTCTTGGGATTGATTTTACTTTTAAGCACATGGGACTACATATTGCTGGCAATAAAGAAGGAAAAGAAACGAAGCAAAAGCAAGGGCTAGATTAGTCATGCACCAATTAAAATGCAATTTTCCTTTGCCCAGATTACTGGGATATCTGGTTATGCTAGAAAATGTCTAGATATATTATACAAGGAACCTGCTTTACCTCTACATTACAGTGCCTTCTAAAGAACACAGGAACAAACACTGCTTTTGCTGCTGAGTACAGCCTTAAGTGCAATGTTATTTAGAAAAAGAGATGCATTTAAAAAAAAAAGTATCAATAAGCAAAGCATCCTCCGATTTTGTTTTCTATCAAAAATGGCCATAATGACTGGCACAGCTCTGTATGCTTTGAAATGAAGTAATAACAGGAAATTAATTCTGCTAAGTGCACACAGCATTACCGGATTTCTTTATTCCTGTTGCAGACAAGAAAAAAATGCAAGCATGTTAGATTCAAACTTTGAAGATTAAATTTGTTTTCTAGAGGACTCTTATCTGCTAGAAATGGTTTAGTAGATAGTATGGGAGCCTCATGTATTGATCATTTAGCTGTCGCAGCCCATTAGCAGTGTGTTGCTGCTGATATTGTAGTTCCAGGTATCCAAGCTGCTCTATGTAATCTGCACATGGACAGGGATCATTTTTTATAGCGATGTGGCAATTACCAGGACTCATTGCAATATATATTATGAGATACAGTTCTGTCCCTTATGAATTGCTGGCAATCTCTGGCATCCAGTATTTTTCCCATGGCAGACTCCGTTTGTAGCCTTTCCGTTAAGCATGATTACAATTCTTAATATCATCTCTGAAAACCAAGCAGTTGCAGATTACTAATTACTTTTGGACTACATGAGCAGGAACAGGGTGCCAAAAAGAGGAGAAGGAAGAAAAGCATTTTATTGGCCAACTTTATCAGGTAAGGATTGTGCCACATCCGCTACAGAGCATGGGATTGAAATGTGGAGATTATTTTCATCTCTAGAAAGAAGTCAAGTTATTTCATAAAGTCAGTTTATTAAATGAATCAGAACAATTGTTTCAGCTATAGTGCAAAGATTAGTGCTTGAATCTCCTTCCACGGCCAGGCACATCAGGTTAGTGATATGCTTGGGGTCCTAGGTGCGCCATTGTGGCAATCCCTGCTGGTGGAAAGAAAAAGATTTTTTCCCTCGGCCCTTGCTCAAGGAGGAAACTTACTGTCTCCCAGATCTGTCATCTGGGAAGCGGTGAATAAAGGAGGGAGAAAATGGAGAATGAAAATATACATTGGAATAGAAGCATAATGGCAAAAAAAGACCATATGATCTGCCCATCTCTACAATTCATTATTTGAAATACGTAACTTAGTATGAAGGCAGCCCCTTTGAGGGGCCTAACTACGTCTTCCTGCCCCTTGAACTTTCGCGTCAGGTCGACCTGTCCTCTGCTCACAATTAACCTAGATTTCCCCCAAGGTTTGTAATGCTCCTTTGCCCCTCCCTTTGATCTAATCCAACCACTGCAGTGACAATTGTTTGACCAGTGGCTACAGGGCAGGGCTCCCTCTGGAACCCAGTACATGTGTACCATGGGTCTGAGCACTGGAGGCTACCGTTGCACAATGGCTGGGACTCCACAGCGTCCTCAATCCCAGCCAGCCCAAGTTACAGACGTTAGGCTGGGAAATTGAACCCTGCTCTTCTGCATGGCAGCACACGACACTGACACTGAGTGAGCCACAGAGGAGTGCAGTCTCTTTTGAAACCAACATGACAGTAAGCAATAACCACAACTGTACCAGTGATCCATAGCAATAAGACCTAGTAATGATCGAAAAAATAAAAAAAAATCATATAAATTAAGGCCAAGGGATTTTCATCCAACAAACTTCTTTCATTATCAGATACATTTGTTAGATTTCATACTTAGTCTGTTGTTCCTTGCGCTTCTGGATAAGGTATTTCTTCTTCACGTTTTGAAGCTCATTAGCAAGCCTTTCAATTTCATATTTATACTCCTGGCTTTGGGACTCGTACATGTTCAGTTCGGAGGATAAGGCCTGGCAAGGAAAAATGGCAATGATGAATGGGGGAGGGGAACACCTTCTGAAGACAGGTCCCTAAGGGCTTGATTCATCAAGGTCTTTTCCCATAGACACAACATGGAAGAAAAGCCACAATCAGGGTTTCAGGAGCATTCTGAAAGGGTGCCACCCCTGGAACAGCTGCCACCCCTGGAACAGCTGTTTCGTTCCAGCACTGTGCAGCTCTCGACGATCTGCGCCATGCAGTGCCTGAAGTCCCGCGCTGCTGTTATCACAGTCTTACAGGAGTGTGGCTTGAACTTGCTGAAAGCCGTGTTGTGCCAGAAGGGAACAGTTATTGGGGGGGCAGTGCCATTAGCCTGTCTGCCTGCCTTTGGTATGTGCATGCTGAAAGTTCCCAGAGGTAGGTTCTGTGGTTTTTGGTTATACAAGGATTCTTTGGCTAGAAAAAGGTTGAAAACCACTGCCTTGGTGACTCGGGCCCTCAATATTTGAATTAAACCCTGACATTTCTTGACTACTACTGAATATAATCTGAAGTAGGATTTTTAAAGTTGTTCAAGGCTATCATTTGTTAGACCCAAACCAGCTGGAAATTAGACTAATCTTGATTTAATATGCACCCTGCTCCCTTCTGCACAGCTGCTAATCGAGGAAGTTAGCAGGACCTCTCAATGGTATCTCTTAAGACTTAACAGCATCTTGTACCAGTTGGTTAAGATGTATGCAAAGGCAAAAGAATCAAAACCTGCTATTCAGACAAGCATTCCCCTGAACTCGCTAAGTATCCTCTCTTAACTATGAAAACAGTATTTTACTTGTATGTGCCATGTTTATCTTCCCTCTACTATGAAATTGGTGTACACTGTGTATTGCTACCTAGATACAGTTTTGCACTGTTCAGTTCCCAGATTTATGTTCTTATATCCCCTCCCCGCTCCCAGACACCCATACTGCAATTCACATCTTTCTTAAAAAAATCTGCCTTGTGCCCTTCCTAGGAAAAGGCAGAATGTCAAATGGAAATAAATAATTTATGAAACATGAGCTGATCATAAAACACACATATCTGATATAGGTATATCAATATTAAAAAGAGAACTGGTAATTAATCACCTACATTTTCTATGTCATTTACCTCTACCTGACATCTTTATATTTGGAGGCTTGGATTCTGAATTACAAGGGTTAGAGAAAAATACATTCTCAAGTTATTAAATTATTGTACCCAGTTTACAAAAAAAAAAAAAAAAAATAAATAAATAAATAAATATATATATATATATATATAAAAGGCTTGTGCCGGTTGGTCTGTCAATTGTGTCGGTCACATTATCATGTCTGTTGGCGGAACAGTGGAAGGTGAAAGTGCAAAGACAATATACTCTGTCAGCAAAGCATTGTCTCATATACACATGCGCGCACACACACATACACAGGCACACACTCCCCCACATACATACAGGCAGAGGCACACACACAGAGGTGATCAGACATCCCAAGCAATGCTGGGAAATGTTTGCCAGTATGCTCTGTCTGAGAAGCCCTGTCTCACGCTCCCATACACAAGGACAGGCAGGCACAGGCATACACACATAGGCACATGCAAGCTTGCAAAGTGCACACAAATGTGCATGCACACTCATGCTAGCATGCACGCTCCTGCAAGCATGCACAGACTTTGACATGTGGACACAATGGCTTACACACGCACACAGGCTTGCACACATGTAAGTACACCCACACACACACACATTCACACAAAGGCACATACACAGGCATTTATAGGCAAACATACACACACAAGCAAGCACACATATAGGCACAGGCTCCCTATGCACAAACACAGGCTGAGGCATCCCCTGACACACACAGGCTGAGGTTCCCATACACATACACAGGAAGAAGCCCCAACACACTCAGGCACACACAGAGGCTCTCCCAAACATACACAGACAGGCACCCACACAGACAGGCAAAGGACCCATATACACAAACACACAAACAGGCTGTAATATACACCAGACTATCTAAGCAACACCAGGAACTTTTCATTACTATATTATAAAACAGCAGTACTACTTCTCCTATGTAGCTTTTCCATTTGTGTGGGGTCCATGGTCCTAGCTAAGAGGTGGTAATTTCTCTGAACAATTGCTTTGTAGAGAACAAAAGTGGATTTTTACTCTCCATACATTGTCCCCATTTGGGCTTAATTTAGACATCGAGTGGGTATACTTTGTGTAGACAATAATTCATTCTGACATGACGTGTGATATAATAGTATGAGAGTCTCGGTTCTCCTATGTCTGTTATGTATTAGTGCTTTATACTGTTACATTACTGCTCAATTGGTTTCTTTATGTACCATCTGACTGCTTGTTTTGGATTACTGCTCTTTGGCGCCAATTTTGGCATTTTTGTTTGCTGTTGTATTTCCTATATGTATTATACCTTTCATATTGTCACACATTGGTTTTTTAAACTATGACATCGTTGCCTGTGAGCCGACTGGTCTACGTATTACGTGATTGGCTTAGCGGTATTTGGCGCCCGTGTTGGCATCTTTAAGTTCGCTGGTATGTATTCACCTTGTGCGTGGACTCCTGACATGAATTGAATGCACCTATAACAAGACAGCTGCTGCTGTTTCTTGCTGCTTAAACCCATCTGTGTTGTGTCCTTATTTTGTAATGAGCTTGTTTTTGTCTTTTATAGTGAATGAGCTACTGTTTCTCTGTCCCTTCCAACACAGCCTTCTCGGCAAAACATGGTGTCCAGATCAGGGAACACTTTGACATGTTAAATAAGAATGATTCTGAGATTCAGGAGTTCCTCTGAGTAAACATGAAAAGCTATATGAAAGTGTAAGGACTTATAGTTTTCTGCACTTTTGTATTCTTCTATTATACACGGAGTGTGGACTTACCTCCCATTGCATTGTTTGCCTAGCTAAACTCCACCATGCTACCCAATCAACCATGGTTATTTTGTTTGAGCCACAGACCTTGTTATACAATGACCACATCTTTTTTGGTCTGCCTCCAGGCCTTTTCCTGCATTTCTAGTACCTTCCTGCCACCTCTTTTCTTTCCAAATAATCCCATTAAAGTAGCACTTCTGCTTGTCTCAGTCCAGAATGAATTAGGTGGGTTGGTATTAGGTAGAAACCAGTCATAAAAACTGCACTGTCAGATCATTACTGACCCTAGCAAAATCAAAGTAGCAGTACTAGCAAATATGTTTTCCTTATATGTTTTTTATGTCACTAAGCAAGTTGAATTAGCCATTACACGTAGGTGATGTCATCCAGCAGCACTGAATGAGCATGTGTGGGAATTCCCGTATGGGTGTTGCCTTGTGAGCCTTCTCAGTCATTTTTTGTCTGAGCACTTGCATAGACATGAAGTCTGTCTCTAGGAATTTTTTCATAAAATCTATTTCTTCCTTAACAACTTATCTAATTCATTACTACAGTTGTTTTCCTTCTTTAATAGACCTTGGTCCTCAAGATGTCACAGAAGATGGTGAGTGGATTTAAGCAATGTATATGTGGAGAGGTAAGGTCCATTAAGGATGACCATGAGCTGTGGTTCTTGGTGTTTTATCTACGTGGAGCTTAAAGTCTCCTACAATTAAGGAAGTATCTGGTGATGGAAACACCTTAGCGAATAATTCAATCAGTGATGAGCAATCTTTTTGTAGTATCCTTGGAGGACAATAAACCAGTCCTATGTTTAGTTGAGGAGGTTTTAGAATTACCACTTCATAGGGAGAGTTAATCTCTACTTTGTAAGGTACTAGCTTAAGCTCATTTTTACAAATTATTAATAAACCCTCACCTTTTCGTTTAGGTCTAGGAAAATGAAATACCTCATAGTTAGGGTAGGAAATTTGGTTTAAGAGTACATTATCTTTGTCGTTCAGCCAAGGTTCTGAGATGCAACAAATAGTGGGATGTAAATCCTCTAGCAGATCATTAATCAAAGGGATTTTTTTGACAGACATTAAACATTTATTAGGAGCAGAGTAAACATTAAGCAGGAAGAGATAGCGGAAGAGTTAGTACTTATCATAAGGAAGACTAAGTTTGTGATCCTTCTTTGCTTCTTTCTTGGGGCACTCCTTAGATCTTCATACAGACCCAGTCCTAGCATAGGCTCAATGAAGCACATCTGATCCATGATTGTAAAGGGTACAATGGAATAAAGCACTTTGGGTCTGCACGAAGGGGTGCACAATGGGGCAAGCTCCTTTGTAGTGCTCCATGTGCGCGCCAAGAGCACATGCTCAAGGCTCTCAAGTGCCTTCGGCGTTGCCATCGTGCTCATCTTGGGTGGGCCCAACCGTCACAGCATTAGCGACTCCCTCATTCCAGGGGGGAGCATCCTCAGCATGTCCTCAGAGCTGCCAGTGCCAGTGAATGGGGCCGATCAAGAGGCCAGGTAGGCCATGCGCCTTGCTGGTTGTTTTGGTGATACCGCCATGCTGATCTTGTTGGTGGATGGGCAGGCCCAGCTGTTGCAGCGTTGGCGACTCCTCTGTATTCTGGGGGGGCGCATCCTCAGCACTGCTGGTGCTGGTGAATGGGGCTGGTCAAGAGGCCAGGTAGGCCATGCGCCTTGCTGGTTGTTTCAGCATCGCCCATAGGAATGAACACTTCTTCAGAACCACTTCTTTAGGCTGCTTCTTCATCTTACTCCATTGCAAAAGAGTCTTGCAGGTCAGAGTAATGGACTGCTCGGCACCACCTCAGCTTCTATTGGAGGAGCCTCCTCATTTGTCCTCATCTTTGTTACAATCTTGACCGTTTCATCAAGGATTCTACAAGCATATCTTCCAATCCACTGCTGGAGCCACTAGACCATACCTTGTCTCCAGAAAATCTCTCGTACTCAAAGTTCATTGAGAAGCTAGGAACTGCCCTGGGTGTCCATGTTCATAAGGACAAAGACCACTGTTCTGACCTACTGAGCTTTCTACAAATTCTAGATATTCCATCTGAACCAGTGGCATTACTTGTCCATACCATTCTTAATGCTCTAAAGATGAGAATGTGGGAGATGCCCATTTCTGGCATGCCAACCACAGGAAAACTAAACCTAAAATACAGGGTTCAACAAGCTTCATTCAGGGTTTGTTGTTCAACTGCCGCACCATTCTGTAGTGGTCGAATTCACAATGAAAAAGGTGAAGATACAGATCCATTCAAATTCACCACCAGGAACGGACCACAGATTTTTAGACCACTTTGGCATGAAAGTGTTTCAAACTTCCATACTGACTGCACACATTACCATTCACCAATTTTATGTTGTGCAGTATATTTATGATTTCATCCAAAAGCTAAAGTCTTTCTTCCAACCTGAAGAACGATCTACCAATTATCTTCAGCCATTTTTCAGTTCAGAAGAAGGCATCCACCACCTCCTCCGTTCAGACTACAAAACTTTCAATGCTTTTTCTAGAACCTCTATAACATCGATTGGAGCATGTCGCATGGTGTGCCTTCAAGCTAGAAGCATACGGAAGAATATTCATGAGAAGCTAGCAGACCTCCTATGTCTTGGGAATAACCTCTTTGGAGAAAGGTTTAGGGAGATAATCGCACATATAAAGGATCAGAACGTAACAGTTCAAATCCTCCTGATGGGCCTCGAACAACCATCTGCACTGAGAAGGCAGATGACCACTCCGGTCTTATCAACAATACCAAACTCAACCTTTTCCAAATCAACTTCAACAGTTCCAAATCAACTTCAACAGTTTCTTTTCACCAGGCCTAGACAAACAGAATACTGCCTCCAAAGACTACTCAATCAGCCCAGCCTAAGCATGGGCCCAATTTTTGATCCTCTCAGACAATCCATATCCATCTGTTCCAACCAGGGGAAGAATCCAACCTTTTCTGGACAGGTGGCACCACATAACCAAGGACCCTTAGGTCTTCACCAAATGTCTGGCAGTGGTAGCAGCACATTTACAATGCCATTTGCAATGCCAAGGGATTCAAGTCTTCCCTTATCTAGACCAGTTGTTCTCAACCAGTGTGTCGCCAAGCACATGCAGGTGTGTTTCCACACTTCCTGGTTCCCCACTGACCCAGCTGCTCTCCCTACCCGAGCAAAATAGGTCCTCCACCCAGGCTTAAAATGCTGATAGCCCGGTCAAAACGCAGCAGGACAGCTGGAGTCAGCGGCACCAGCATGCTCTCTTCTTCCTGCGCCCTGGAAGAGGAAGTGGTGAGCAGCGGGTGCGTGTGCAGGAAAAAGAGACCATGCTAGTATGGGCAGCATCGGCCCAAAGAAGAGAAGAGAGGTGCAGCTCAGAGAAAAATGAAGAACAACGTTAACCCCCACGGCCAATGGGACTCCTTTCTCCGCGAGGGCTGAAAGTAAAGGACGTTGCTGCTGCCTTTAGGGTTGGAAGTGAAGGAGGCTGCTGCTGTCGCTAATTCGGGGGGGGGGGGGGGAGAGTGAATGAATGAGCAAGTATATGTGTTTGCTGTATGTGTGAGTGAGACAGCATGTATGTGAATGACTGAGGCTTGTATTTGTGAAAGAGAGTATGTGTGTAATTGAGAGCCTGTGTGTGAGAGATAGCATGAATGGAAGTGTATGACTGAGAACCTGTATGTGTAAGTTTGTGATTGAAAACCTGTTTGTGTGAAAGAGAATGCATGTGTGATTGAGATCCTTTGTGTGTGAGAGAGATCATGTGTATGTATGATTAAAAGCCTGTGTGTATAAATAAGAGAGAGAGCATGTGTGTCTGTGTGTGACTGAAAGCTGGTTTAGGTGAGGGAGTATGTGAGTATGTGATTGAGAGCCTGTGTGTAAATGAGAGAAAGAGAGAGAGCATGTTTGTAAGCATGTGAATGAGAGACTGTGTGTGAGAGAAAAAGACAGCATGTATGTGTGCGATTGAAAGCCTGTATGTGTAGGCGTGAAAAGACAGACAGCATGTGTGTAAATGTGTAATTAAGAGCCTATATAAGTGACAGAGAAAAAGCATGTGTATATGTGAGCGATTGAGAGCCAGTGTGAGAGAGAGAGAGGAGAAAGTTGCAAGCAAACCATCCCTCCTCCTGCTAATTCAAAACAATCTCAGGGCACCTGGATATCAAATGTTCCCAGGTATGCAGAGCAAAACATTTTTTGTATCATTATTTTTCATTATTGGGCCTTTGTGTCTGCTATTTTGAAATATTTTATTGGTATCTAGAAATTTTTGATATGAGTTTTTAATTATTGGATATTCCATTCATCAGCTGTTTTGAAATAATCTGTTCTTTTTGTTAGTATGGTTTTGCTGCTATTGATTTTATATTTCTTGATTTGTTTTATAAGGACTGGTGATGTTTCTCTTTTTCCTTTGTTACACTGCATACAGAGACTCTGGCTTGTTGTGGTTTCCAGTTCAGTTTTTGTCTACATGTTTCTAGTTATGCATTTTGGTCTCTTTATTCTTTGTTAGATAAGGGTCAGCACATGTGATTCAGGTGAGGTTTTCTGCTGGTGTGTAGTTTCTGTGTAGGGCTCTATAGTAGCCTGACTTGTTCCGTTTTCCTAATAGGAGGTGTATTGATATCTTAAGACCTGGTGTAATATTTTAAGTGTTGCCTTTTCTTAAGTAAGGTGTTTACTGTTTGAGTACTGAAAATTGGTGCTGTTTTGGTGTGGGATGTTTACTATTTATGCAATTTCTGTTCAGTCAGTATATGTATCTTTCCCTTGTGTCATTCTTAACAATAAACAATAAATAATACTGGGCCTTTATTTTTTATTTCCGCCATGAATTGTAATGAGCAGTGTATCACACATTTGAGCGTGGTCTGTCAGGTGTGTCATGATGGGAAAAAGACTGAGAACCATTGATCTAGACGACTGGTTAATCATAGCAAGATCTCAAGAGGATGTGATAAAATGTCTATATGAAATGATCTCCCTCCTGCAGAATCTAGGTTTTCTTATCAACTTAAAAAAATTGAATCTAGTGCCCCCTCAAAAACTAAAATTTATAGGGGCGTGGATAGACTCAGCAGAAAGCGTTTCTATCCTCAGAATGAGCATCCGCCATGCATGCACTGAGTCGTAAATTGCTCTCCTCTCAGCAATCGACAGTGAGATTTCTGCTGGCCATACTTGGTCATATGGCAGTGGTTGTCTATATGATTCCACTGACCTGCCTGCAAATTCAATATCTTCAATGAGGCCTACATTGCCAATGAGATCAAATAACCCAGCCACTCTCCAATGTAGTCCAGATTCCTGGGAGACGGCTCAGGATCTCCTTCGAGAGGGTGCTCCCCTTCGTCAGCTTCTTTACCAAATAATACTGACAACGGACGCCTCAATAAAGGGATAGGGCACTCATGTTGGATCCTGTCAAACCCATGTTATTTGACCTCCCAAGGAAACTTGATATCAAATCATCCCTCAGGAATTACAAGAGATACGAAATGCATTGATTGTTGTTCATGCATCTTCTTTAGGACACTAGTATCCTGATTCAGACTGACAACCAGATGGCCATTTTTATGTCAACAAGCAAGGAGGAATTGGGTCATAGCCCCTCTGCCAGGAAGTGTTCAAAATCTGGCATTGGGCAGACAAGAATCGGGCCATCTTACATGCCGCATATTTCCCAGGAGTCTCCAACATTCAGGCAGATAGGTTCAGAAGAATTTTTCACCTACATAAGTGAATTCTATAACCATCGGAAGCAGAATAAATCTTCAGACTGTGGGATCAGCCATCAGTGGATCTATTTGTCTCAATGGAAAACAGCAAACTAAATCGATTCTGCTCAGGATGCTTTCCTCCTTGATTGGGGGACAAACCTCATGAACGCTTTCTCACCAGGACAATGCAAAATTTTCTTCAAGATTATGCCTGACTGATCCTCATAGCTCCAGTATGTCCCAGACAAGTATGGTATGCATATCTTGTATAATTTTCCAGCAGTCCTCCCATTTCTTTAAAAATAGATCCAGCTCTGTTGACTCAATAGAGTGGGACACTTTATCCTAACTTCTCAGCTCTCAACCCAACTTACCTACAGAGACTGTTGACATTTTAATTTCATCTAGAAAACCATCAGCTAGAAGGAATTACGCCTTCAAGTGGAAAAGATATTTCAAGTGGTGCCTGCAGAATGCATTCGACCCCCTTCTCATATGAGCCTCAGTATCTGCTACAATATCTTCTCCACCTTTCAAACTTAGGTCTCTATACTTCTTCGGTGCCAGAACACCTCAGTGCCATGGCAGCCTACCATAATACAATGAACAGCAAACCCATCTTCACTTATCCACTCATATCTCATTTCATGAAAGGACTGTGGCATGTCAAACCCCTAGTTCAAAAACTCCAATGTCATGGGATCTAAATGTGTTTCTTAGCTGATGAAACCTCCATTTGAGCCTTTGGAATCAGCTTCGCTGAAATTTTTTTTTAACTTGGAAGGTGATTTTTCTGGTTGCAATCACCTCTAAGTCAGTGAACTCCAGGCTCTTGTCCACTATTTTCCGTAGCCGCAATTTTTTCACAACAGGGTGGTTTTCTGCCCTCATCCCAAGTTTCTTCCAAAGGTAGTCTCAGTTTTCCATATCAATCAATCCATCATTCTGCCTACATTTTTTCCAAGGCCTCATGAAGGCAAAAAAGCCCTCCATATTTTTCACTGCAAATGGGCCTTGGCAAATTACAAAAGATGAACTCAGCTACATTGTAAAACCAATTAGCTTTTCATCTCCTATGACTCAAACTGCCTGGAAATAGCAGTCGCCAAGCGTATTTTATCTAATTGGTTGGCTGAGTGCGTTCAACACTGTTACACCTTAGCAGAACTACAACTTACAAACTTAATTAAAGCTCATCAAGTGAGATCTATGCTTCTTCTGCCGCTTATCCTCGTGAAGTGCCCATTGAGGATATCTGCAAAGCTGCAACTTGGTTTTCGGTTCATACCTTCATGTCCCATTATTGTCTTAATAATATCTAAAAGACTGACAATAAGTTTGGACAAGCAGTTTTGCATAATTTGTTCTCGCTGTAGTCAACTTTCCACAGTGGAGTCCAGGTTGTTTACTAAGTAAACGACCCGCAGCACTCTCAGCTTGGGACTCCCCACATGTGAAGGCTAATTCGACATAAAAAGCAAGCTTGATTGCCATAAATAGTGTTTTCCATAGATAGCAGGATGAATTAGCCTAACTGCCTGCCTCCTTGGACAGTTGACTACATACCTAGACTTAGCTCTTTTACTGATTTGAGGAGGCTCACAAGGCAACGCCTGCAAGGGAATTCCCACACATGTTTAGCAGATCTCAAAGCTCTACTAATTTGAAAAGACAAGTCCATTTGGTGCTACTGGATGATGTTGTCCACATGTAATGGCTAATTTATCCTGCTATCTTTGGAAAGCACAATTTACAGTAAGCATACTTGCTATATACTACATATAAAAAGAGAGAATAAGTTAAAAATGCAAGTTTGTATTGGTGTGCTCATTTAACTTCTATTCCCTTACTTCTTATGCTACCAAACTGACCCTTAGATTTATCAAAATGCTATAAATATAGCAGAAATAGCATCCATGATAAAAAAGGGGCGTGGTTAGGGAAATTTCCCAGCTCTCATATCACATAGCTATTTTTTGCATTGCGAGCAACGTTATCACGTCACCTGCTATGTCAGCAAGTTGTGCCTCATTAGCCGAGGCGCGCGCTAGTAGCCGCATCTCGCGTTGTTTTATGCAAATTGCACAATATATTTGTTATATATATATACCCACTTCCTGCAGCTGCCTTTTTGAGGGTTTGTGAGGCATGGGTTAGAGTAGAGGAGGTGAGTTGTGGTTTACTGGATTAGGAGTTCTTATAATGATTTCTGAGTGTGTTGTCCTGTTCTTGACTGTTTTTCCTTGTGTTTACCTTGATCTTTGTCTTTTGTCTATCTGTGTGTAAAAGTTTTTGTTTGTCATGTTTGTCTTTTTCTGTGGAGGAGGTGAGTGGAGGAGTGAGGAGATGTGTGGAGGAGATGAGTGGAGGAGTGAGGAAGTGTGTGGAGGAGGTGTGTGAAGGAGGAATGGAGGAGTGAGAAGATGTGTGGAGGAGGTGAGTGAAGGAGTGAGGAGGTGTGTGGAGGAGGTGTGTGGAGGCATGGAGGTGTGTGGAGGAGGAGTGAGACGGTATGTGGAGGAGTGAGGTGGTGTGTGGATGCGGTGTGTGGAGAAGTGAGGAGGTAAGTGGAGGAATGTAGGTTGTGGAGAGGTTGGAGCATTAGAGGAATGGGGAGAGAGGAGAGGAGAGGCATGAGGAGAGGATGGGGAGGAGAGGAGGAGGGAGGATGAGGGCAGGAGTGCTAGGGGAAAGAGGAAGAGGAGTAGGAACAGGTCTAGGAGTAGAAATAGGCAGGAGGAAGGGATAGGAAGAAGGAGGCAAGGCAAGGATGGATGGAGGAGGATGGCAGCTAAGAATAGAGAGAGAGGGCAGAAAGGAAAAGAGTTTTTAGGTCAGGGACGGGGTGGAGGAAGGGAGGGGAGATGAGAGTGGGAGTGAGAGCGAGGAAAGGGAGGACACCTCTCCAGAAGGAGAAGTGGCATCCCATTCTGGCAGCCAGGCAGCAGGACGCTCTCAGGTGAGGGCTCTCAAATTCAGCATCGAGGACAATGAGATTATTATTGCTGGTGTCCTTGAGCCTTATCCCTTCCTGTTTGGAAACCATGCATCCAGTCCTCCAAGTCATCAAAGGGCCAGATCTGGCGCAACATTGCACAGACAATATCCAGGCAGGATGGTGTTGAGCACAGTGCAGAGCAGGTGGCCCACAGGTACCGGGACATAAAGGCACAATTAAAGCTGAAGGTCACCAGCCGCATCAAGTACTTCCGGCAGACTGGCGGAGAAGACCCGTGCCCAATAGTGCTCACGCCCATGGAGGAGCGCCTCATCCAGCGGCTGGACGTGTTCAAGGGCATGGCTAAGCGGTTAGACACCACACACAGCAGAGCCGGTAAGTTCACCTCAACTGTTAATGGCAAGGGTGCTACATTTGTGCACATCATTTGGCATAACGTGCTCACATTTTTTGAGATGGTAAGTGCACATGTCATGCAAATGTTCCATGTGTGTACCTCTTACCTTTAGTACTTATGTTTTCTTCTTTGTTTTCACAACTCTCGCCCAGGCCTCTGCC
The DNA here is from genome assembly GCF_901001135.1 of Rhinatrema bivittatum. NCBI lineage: Eukaryota > Metazoa > Chordata > Amphibia > Gymnophiona > Rhinatrematidae > Rhinatrema > Rhinatrema bivittatum. The sequence goes on along the minus strand of NC_042621.1, from coordinate 279,998,962 downwards.
GGTCCCAGCCGTCAAGCCCCAGGGACCAGTGGCACAGCTGCAGTTTTAACTGCACCCTTGCTTATGGATGCAGAGACCCAGTTCAGTGA